>NW_022991562.1:84409-245563 GCF_902827175.1 Gymnodraco acuticeps
GTGTGCGTGTGTGCGTGTGCGTGTGTGTGTATGTATGTGTGTGTGAATGTGTGTGTGTGTGTGTGTGTATGTGAATGTGTGTGTATATGTGTGTGTGTGTGTGAGTGTGTGTGTGTGTATGTGTGCATGTGCATGTGTGCATATGTGGGTGTATATGTGTGTGTGTGTGTATGTGTGTGTGTGTGTATGTATGTATGTGTGTGTGAATGTGTGTGTGTGTGTGTGTATGTGTGTATATGTGTACATATGTGTGTGTGTGCATATGTGTGTGTGTGTATGTGTGTGTGTGTGTGTGTGTGTGTGTGTGTGTGTGTGTGTGTGTGTGTATGTATGTATGTGTGTGAATGTGTATGTGTGTGTGTGTGTGTATACGTGTGCGTGTGTGCGTGTGCGTGTGCGTGTGTGTGTGTGTGTGTGACCTGGATCAGGTACAGGTTTCATGCAGTGCGTGTTGTGTGCTCTTGTATTTAATGGTAATATAAATTAGATAACAAATAGACGATAATAACTTAGTGCTTAATGTGCAGATTAAGACCCAACATCTTTTTGGGAACACTTCTAATAATGTAGTTGTGATTAAAGATGCTGTCAGGATGGATACTTGTTTCTCAAGGTGAAGCCCATGCTGTGGTTTCAGAGAACAGCGAGCACAAACCTGTGAAAGCTTTAGAAGCCGTGAGATCAAGTGTGAACTCTGCAGACCTGTGAACAACCTACAAATCATACTTCTGTTTAAAGAGGAACTCTACGGATGATCCGTCAACTTTAACATTAAAACTACTGCTTCAAATTATACAAATGTTTCCGTTGGATTTGAAGGTTTAAGTTTGGAGTTAAAAAAACGTCCCAAACATTTGTAGATGTCGGCAGGGTTAGACATTAAGGGTAAAAAGGGTCATTTCATTCTCACTGGCCCCACCATTGTAACCACTGGCCCGAGAGCATTCGTCCACAAAAATCAACTCTAATAATGAAGAAAATTAACACCTCAATTGTTCATATTTGGTTTATTATAATAATTATATTGTTAAAGAAAAAAAGGAGGGTGACATTTCTGCTATGAGTATTATTTTTGTATAATGCACTTTCTGCCGTCCTGTCATTAGGAGATAGAAATGTAATGGCTATGTAATAGATTAGATTAGATTCTTCATTATCCTAAACTGCTGGGACATTTCCCTAAAGCCAATACCTTTATATTGTCTACTCTTCACTTACTTGTCAGCATAGGTCGGCATTGATGTACAGAGCCGACAGAAGACCGTGTTTATATTGGCATCGTATTGAAGCCGACTCCATCGATCAAGCTGGCTGAAACTCTCTCTCCCTCTTCTTCTCATACTCCCTGTCACTCTCCTTTAACTCCTCCGGTGACATTCTTTTATTGAACATTGTTTTTTGCCGGTTACCGCTGGTATTAAAAACATTTTGGTGAATGGTTAGGTGGCGCGAAAGTCTCTGCTTTTCATCCAACAACGACAACCGCCTCACAAAACGCTATGTTGTATAGGGCTGAACGATTAATCGATTTGAAATCAAAATCCGGCGATTTTTTTTAAAACTTTTTTTTTGTAATTCTTTTTTTTGTTCTTCTTGTGTGTCAGCCATGCGGTGAGTGTTGTGTGCTTGTGTATTTAAGGTCATATAAATCACACCAATCAGAAGTGCTGTGCTCCACATGTACCAGCCATTGTTAACCAATGAGAAGTGGCCCATGATAGAAGGTGATAGACAGATTGATCCAAGTGCTTCTGAAAGTGCCTGCCCTTTCCAAATGGCTTCCAATGGAGCTTTAGATGGTTCGGTGAAACAACCATCTGGGTCAGGTTAGCGATGCTCCATCACATGTTTCTATCACAGCGTGAATCTTAAACTGAAGCTTGACTTTAAAGCAACCCAACGGAAGTTACATGTAAGTTTAGTTCTTTCACTCGTAGCTCGGGCTGCGGGGGTGCTAGAGACGGGAGCACGTTGATGCGACCTTCCTAGCTGGAGATATGGCCGCATTTTACAATAAACTTCCGTTGGGTCGCTTAAAAACAAATATCCAGAATCGAATCGCAATATCTGTCAAATCGCAATTAGATAATTTCCCCAAATCGTGCAGCCTTAATGTTGTAGCGTTAATAAACGAATCAATTTAACTAAATTGCTTGTCAAAATACCAATACCACAGGACAATGTGATTTTATGGGCGGTGTCTTCCGGGCCAGCGGGCCATTTGCAATGTCGAGCCCTGATGTTGGTCAGTTTCATACGCCACAATCAAGCTGCAGAGAATAACCTGAAACACTTCCTGTCACGTACTTAGAGCTTCAAACTAAAATGACGAACAGCAGAAAGGAGCATTTACAGGAATGAACCGTCATTGAACCAGGAAGCATTTCTAATTTCACCTTTTTATATTTTCATGATATTTGAGTAAGAAGTCTTACGTTGACCGTTTGTCTTGATCATTTCAGAATCAAGTTATGAATGTGTTAATGTCTCTTATTTTTAACACTAAAACGGTTTTCATTCTAAAAATCGAGGCTGTTTTTTTTTCATTTCATTTCAAACCTTTATTTATACAGATAAATCCCATTGAGATCATTGATCTCTTTTTCAAGGGAGACCTGCTCAAGTAGTTCCACATGAAACATAAATAGAACAACAAAAGGACATCATACAGCATCATTTAGAGAATTATCCACATAAACAGGTACCAATAGCTTCCGATTGAGTAGCATCCAACCGAGCTTTAAAAACATTTAGTGGCACCAGATTGTTCAGTTTCCAAAAGTTTTTAAATCGCTTTTACATTTCTAATGAAGAAAAACACACTTTTCTGCAGATGTTTTCAAAATAAAACTCCCCTATCAACTTGAGGAGCATAATAACTGATTTTCCTTTGATGCTTTTATTGTGAAAGAACATATTGTATTTGTGTTATTTCAAATAAAAATAAGGAAAGTGTTGTTGGGAAATCTGCATTGAACTGAATCTACCATGTGAGATATTATAGTGCAGGTAGTCACGCGTGACCTGGCTGTAATTTGCACGATAAATAGTTCATAGCATCACAGTAAATAAGTAAATAAATAATCAAGTTAAAAAATAATTTAAAGGTTTGAGGGGATGAAGGATTTTGAAGAGGGATTTGTCTTAAGAGCAGGTATTACCTGGAAGGAGAGTTTGGCCGGAGAGCGAGGAGCGATGGGGCTCAGGGTGCTCCAGAAGTGGATGGTGGAGGGAAGAGGACTGGGAGTCAACAGGACCGGAGTCTGAATACACACACACATTAGAACAACAGGAAAAACACTGCAAAGCTTAGGTGCGTTTAATTTCAATATATGAAGACTTTTTGTGACACACACACACACACACACACACACACACACACACACACACACACACACACACACACACACACACACACACACACACACACACACACACACACACACACACACACACACACACACACACACACACACACACACACACACACACACACACACACAGTGTTTACCAGACAGTGGGAGGTGATGACAGACGGGGTGAGTGTGTTGGTCGCAGATCCAGGAGCCAATAAGCTGTTAACAGCTGCGTTCACCTGCAGAGGGAAACAGGAAGTGATCTCACAGGCTCTACCTTTCTACCTGCTTGACCTAAATCCTAGAAGCTAATATACATTTATTGGCCAATAACAACTCACTGTACACTTGTATTACGTATATATAAAACCCTATGTTTAGTAATAGGTTGTTTTATTATAGTGTATTCCAAGTTATTCTTTTGAATGTGTGTTTGGTGCGTGATCATTATTCTTTAGAGTCATTGCGTGCCTATTGATTTGAACACGATCCGTGTATCCATCATTTCCTGGTCTTCTCTAAAGAAGAGGGACCAATGGAAACGTTGTCATGTTGCCGTTGTTCAGCATGGAAACATTCATTAGCTAACAATGACATTATTGTTCTATTAATATAAAGGGAGGTCAGGTACTCTTTAAAACAGCTGCTAGTTATGGGTACTTTTTGCTGAAGTACACTTCAAAGCCTCTTTACTTTGACTTGAGTAAAGAAGTTTAGTCAGTACTTCTACTTTCACCAGAGTATTTTTAAACACGAGTATCTGTACTTCTACTTGAGTAAAGGATGTGTGTACTTTTGCCATCTCTGTGTGTTTATATGTCAAGTGTTTCGTGCAAACCTTATCCAGGGAGAGGCCGGGGGGGAGGGAGGGGGAGGAGGGCAGCTCGAGGCCTCGGGGCTTCTTTGGTTTTGGAGGAACAGCGTCTGAAGTCACATGAGGAGTCATCGCTGAGAAGGGGGTCACCGGGGGGGCGGAGGGACAGAAACATCTCACTGTGAAAGCATGATTTTTTATTTTTTTATCTTAAGACACAAACATGGACATAACATATAGGAGATGACATTCCCATCTCAGACAAAAACAAAACAACAAAAGCAGAAGAAATAAAGATACAGTCAGTAGGACCACTTCAACATTTCACAAACAAAAATAAATTGACAACCAAAAACACAACATGGCATATTTATAGTTCCTTTAATCCCACTCTTCGTTAGAGCTCATTATTTCCCACGTCATGGCGTGTTGATTTTTTGTGGCAATAATCTTTTCCAAATGAAATTGTATTTTGAATCTACTCTTCAAACACTTTACATTAAGATTACTCCTTGATTGACTTTTAAAAATATGTATTTTAGCCAGAAGAATAGTTGTGTTTATTAACTGTGTGCTGTCTTCATCTAAAAAGCCCAAATAAAATATGAAAGGGTGTAAATTCAATATTGAGTGTCTTCAGCCAATTTTGAGTCTAAAGGCCCCGACACACCAAACTGACACCAAAGAACACGTCCCGACGGACCCGACTGTTGTGTCGCCTCACGTCTCCTGCGTCTTGCAATAACTCTCCTTACCAGCAGGCGGCGGTAGTGTGTATTCGTCATTCAAAAGAGGCAACCGGAAGACAGACTGCGTGATATATACACACAACAAATAGCGTGCGTTCCATTTTCGCTCTCGTCCATCACAGACTGTTTCACATCACCACTTATAATCGAAAACATGTTTAGTGCGGTACTGGAAAATGAAAAATAGCCATCTGTGTGCCTTCTTCACTTCCGTTTCGCTTCTCATGCACTGATTCGCTAAGCTGAACAGCCAATCAGAGTGATTTATTTTTCCGACAGCCCGGCACGGCCGAAAAGACACGACGAGGCGGGACACACCAATCTGAGTAGGGCGACAGGACGCTCATCGACGGCCGAAATCGGCTCGGTGTGTCAGGGCCTTAAGACCACAGACTTGATAAATAAATGCATCTGTTCTTCCTCTTCCTCTTCCTCATCACAGAATCTACATAATGGTGATGGTTCAATGAAAGCCTCGGTACATTCTCTCTTTGTGAGAAACTCCTCGGTGAGAACAGTTTCCCGTTACCTGTTAGCGTGTCCTTGCCCTCGCCTGCAGGCTGCTGACCTCCGACCCCCGGCTCCATGCAGGGGGGGGGGGGGCTCTCCACGATGGTGATGGGGGGCTCTAGTTCCCTCGAGCGACAGGTCAGCTGAGGGACCTGGAGGAGGAGCAGAGAGACGAACAGGTCATCAGTCTGAGGAACGAGACAGCAGACATCTGGACTCTCTGTGATGCCTGTGATCTTTTTGTTCGTTTTTACAATCACAAAATGATCAAATATGAAGAAAATCTAAATATGAGACTATAAGATTAGACTAGATAGACTATGAGACTAATATGAGAGTATAGCCAGGGGTGCACATAACTTTTTTTCCCTGGTTCTCAAAGGAGCACCTGCAGATGTTGCTTGGTGCTCATCCTTAAAATGAAATAAACCGTAACTTTTGAGGGGGTCTTTATTTGCCAGACACACGGCACTGAACACACAAGCAGAGGTGAACACAGAACACACATGCAGAGGTGAACACAGAACACACATGCAGAGGTGAACACAGAACACACATGCAGAGGTGAACACAGAACACACATGCAGAGGTGAACACAGAACACACATGCAGAGGTGAACACAAGACAACATTAGCACGAGCAGTAATCCTACAAGCTGTCATCACTACCCTCCTGACTGTTCTCCTCACTGTCTTCCTCTCTGTCAGACATGGTAGCTGATGATGTAGGCCTACTTCTTTCTCTCTGGTTGAGTCTGCGATTAGATGCTTGCATCCACAAGTCAACAGCTGGGTTTGGGTCGAAAGTCTCTGTTGTCATCTTAGACAAGTGGATGTAATCAAATAAGTATGTGAACATAACCAATAACCTACCATAGCCAATAACAAATGAATGTAACTTATTTTACCTTAAAGGTTGGGTAGGTAAGTTTCAGAAACTGGCTCGAGTGCACTAACATTTGAAAGTACACAGCCGAAAATAATCCGCCCCTTCCTTACAGAGCACCTCCTCCAACACACATGAACGCGCAATGCACGCCCAATGATGGCACGAGATACATTTGTGCCTGCACGAGATGGAAGGCTGACAGGCAGGGCGGCAATCCAATCCGTTTAGCCGGGCCAGCTAAACTTGGTCGTGCTTTTTACAGCGCCACGGCTTCCACAGATGACATTTTTTAATGGATTTTTTGTCAAAGCACTTCAGATATTCATTGCTATCGGGATGTTAAGAGCATTCCATGGAATATAACAAGTGTATCTCGAGCCGGTTTCTCAAACTTACATATAACAAAAAACAAAGGATAACAAAAAATAAATGCATAAATAAATAAATGTTAAAGGTGAGGTAGCCCACCTTTAACATTTATTTATTTATGCATTTATTTTTTGTTATCTCTCCAGTTTTAAAGGATATGTTTGGTTACTGTCCTATAGTATACATTGGAATGATTTCAAACCTGTTTATCCCAATAATTATAAAGGAGTGCCTTGGAAATATGTGTTTACATAAATTGTGACCAAACCGTTTGAACTTAGACTAAAGTGAACTATCTAAACACTCAAGAGTCCTCTACCTCACTGAGCTGTAGTTATCAGCCTCTCAGTCTGACTGGAGAGGACTCTCCCTCCACATTATTGTAGAAACATCTTCTTCTTACATCCGTTAGAGCAGCTAGCAGATTCTAATAACAACAGCGCCGGTACCGGTGCACCCTCCCTCTCTCCCACGCTCATTTTGGCTGTGAGCTGCGGGCGCCAGATAAGCCAACATCCCCATTTTCATCACTTACAGCGCCCATCGTACAGGGCAAATGAAACGTGTAACCGGGATGAAAAGGGTGTTACATTTACTTAATTATGAATATTGTTACATCAAGGCCGAAAATTAGGATGAGACCCAACGGTCAAAAAATTATTTTTCCCTCCCAGAGCTGCCAGCGCAACGCCAGTGCTACGGGCCGACCCTGAGTTCATATCATAGGTTCATATGCAACTCGCAAATATCTTTCTCTCTCTCTCCTCTCTTTTCTCTTCTCCCTCTTCTCTCTTTTCTCTCTCTCCCTCTCTCTCTCAATGTTGGTACGCCAACAATGCGCCTTTTTTCAAATGACCCGGTGCTCTTTTTTTGGTGGAGGTGCGCATGCGCACCTGCGCACCAGTTATGTGCAGCCCTGAGTATAGCATCTAAAAAATATGAGAAAATTAACCCAAGAAATATATGAAAAGATAATTGAGGACATTTCAATTTTGACATTTTTGTAAAATATCTAAAAAAAAATTATCCAGAACATTCTGAAAATATGAGATTATTCTCTCTCTCACCTCCTCCACCTGTTTCTCCTCCAGAGACACCATCTTCAGCAGCTCCTCCTCTTCCGACGGCAGGTTCTCCTCCTTGATGACAATGGGAGGAGGAGGAGGAGGACGGACAGAAGAAGGTGAAAGAGGAAGAGGACGGGCAGAAGATGGAGGAAGAGGAGCGACGGAGAGAGGAGAAGCCGTCATGGCCGCCTGATGCTGAATTTGCTGTGTGGGAGGGGGTTTGATGATGACAAAAACAGGCTGATGATTCGGGTGAGGAGCAGATTGGGGGTGAGGAGGGTAGCTGGCATTATTGGTGATTCCCTGACACTCTTCCTGCATCTGAGGAGCCATGGATATGTGAGGGGGGGGCACAGGACTGGACCCTCCGATGGGGATAATGGGGGTGAGAGAGGAAGGATCCCCAACACTGGTGAGATAAATCTGGGGAGGGTCGTTTAGAGCGGGAGGCAGAGGAATCTGGGGAAAAAAGAGACGAGGGGTTTTGAATACAGAGGATGGAAGGATGAGTGCAACAAGTAGTGGTTAAGGACCAGTTTGTTACTGGGACAAAGAGAGTGGAGCAGGGAGGATTATTGACCATGACTATTGGATTGCAGAAAATAAACTCCATGGTAAACAAACATTTATTAACACATCTTTATATCATTTTTGAAGTGCAAGCGCAATCTCCAGAAATAAAAATCTAATGTTGGACTATAAAGGAACTACAGCACGGTCACATGACTTCACGTCACCACCGCTAAGCTAAAGGCGGCTAATGTTGGGCTATAAAGGAACTACAGCACGGTCCCATGACTTCACGTCACCACCGCTAAGCTAAAGGTGGCTAATGTTGGGCTATAAAGAAACTACAGCACGGTCACATGACTTCACGTCAACACCGCAAAGCTAAAGGCGGCTAATGTTGGGCTATAAAGAAACTACAGCACGGTCACATGACTTCACGTCACCACCGCTAAGCTAAAGGTGGCTAATGTTGGGCTATAAAGGAACTACAGCACGGTCACATGACTTCAAGTCACCACCGCTAAGCTAAAGGTGGCTAATGTTGGGCTATAAAGGAACTACAGCACGGTAACATGACTTCACGTCACCACCGCTAAGCTAAAGGTGGCTAATGTTGGCTATAAAGGAACTACAGCACGCTCACATGACTTCACGTCACCACCGCTAAGCTAAAGGTGGCTAATGTTGGGCTATAAAGGAACTACAGCACGGTCACATGACTTCACGTCACCACCGCTAAGCTAAAGGTGGCTAATGTTGGGCTATAAAGGAACTACAGCACGGTCACATGACTTCACGTCACCACCGCTAAGCTAAAGGAGGCTAATGTTGGGCTATAAAGGAACTACAGCACTGTCACATGACTTCATGTCAACACCGCTAAGCTAAAAGTGGCTAATGTTGAGCTATAAAGGAACTACAGCACGGTCACATGACTTCACGTCACCACCGCTAAGCTAAAGGCGGCGAATGTTGGGCTATAAAGGAACTACAGCACGGTCACATGACTTCACGTCACCACCGCTAAGCTAAAGGCGGCTAATGTTGGGCTATAAAGGAACTACAGCACGGTCACATGACTTCACGTCACCACCGCTAAGCTAAAGGAGGCTAATGTTGGGCTATAAAGGAACTACAACACTGTCACATGACTTCACGTCAACACCGCTAAGCTAAAGGTGGCTAATGTTGAGCTATAAAGGAACTACAGCACGGTCACATGACTTCACGTCACCACCGCTAAGCTAAAGGCGGCGAATGTTGGGCTATAAAGGAACTACAGCACGGTCACATGACTTCACGTCACCACCGCTAAGCTAAAGGTGGCTAATGTTGGGCATGATGGCGTTTAGTCGTCTCATGTAGACACTTGTTAGCAACCGCCTGTTTTTAAATTCACCAGTGGGGGATTTACCGACATATTTGATGTCGTAGAACAAAATGTTAAATGCTCTCCTGTTTTAACCAAATAAATGTTTTTAGCATCCGAGGACATTGACTTTAGCTCGGTGCTGACCTGTGATTGGCTGGTGGCGTTTGTGGGTATCTGCGGGCTGAGAGCCGGAGTGGCACACGGAGACGGCTGAGTGACGATCACCTGCAGAGCCGAGTCCATCGAACCTCCTACTGACGGAGGAGACTCTGATATCACACAGACCTGAGGAGGAGGAGGAGGAGGAGGAGGAGGAGGAGGAGGAGGAGGAGGAGGAGGAGGAGGAGGAGGAGGAGGAGGAGGAGGAGGAGGAGGAGGAGGAGGAGGAGGAGGAGGAGGGATTGAGAGAGGAGGTTAAGCATCAGTTTGCACGTACTACTTTAAAGCAGATGAGTGTCCCTTGGCATAAAGATTGAATGATTTAAAGGGCTGTAAGAACATTTGTATGTTTAAGAAAATGTATAAAGAAAGCGTAATTAGACGGTATGAAGTTTACTTTTGATTGTGTTCTGGTTTTATGTTTCAGCAACTGTTCATTTATTTTATTTTAATCGTTTATTTGCACATTAATGAACACTTAAAACAATAAATGTGCCAAGCGTAATTTAGCTTTGAGCTACTTTCCATCCGCAGTCCCTCACATAAAACATTAAGAAAATGACATTTGCAAACATAGCAGATACAAATACAAGAAAAGTGCAAAAGAGACTGTGACTGAAATATTGCTTTTATTTTATTATGGTTATTTCATTTTATTTATTTTCAAGAAGGGGCTGGTAAAATAAGATGTTCTTCTCCCTGCTCCTTTCCACCATGCACTATAAAAACCAGTATAAGTGTACATGTTTTGTTTTAAAATAACTGCCATGTAAAAGGAATAAACAAATAAAAGCTGTATTATTATTATTATGGTACTCGCCAGTATATAGTAAGTAATTCAGAATAACTTCACCTCTACCAGCGGCAACATTAAAGTAATAAACACAACAAAGGATCGATAAATAAAATACAATCCTTTTGTATTCATTATTATGCATAGAGAGTAATTTTACTTTTGGTACTTATATATAGTATACTTTTGGGTTATACTTTCCTTCATGTAAAGTTCTCAGTACTACAGCATGAAAAATCACAGTGAAATACAAATGCTGGTTCAGCGATAGCTTCATGCATCAGAATGATATCAGAAAAACACATGAACGCAGCAGAACATTGCAGATAGCTGCACGAGTTCATTTCTGGTCGATTATCAAAACACTTAAAGCTCCCATGTCATGCTTTTCCGGTTATTACCCGTCCCCTTGTGTTATGAAGGTTGTTCTGCATGTAAACGGTCTGCAGAGTCACAAACCCTCAAAGTAAACCCTGTAGAGAGTAAAACTCTAACACAGAGAAGACCTGTCTGCTGCCCCAGAACGCCTCGTTGGACATTTCTCTTTTTCCATTTGTTTCTTCAGGGAACCGCATGACGTTATGCGGAGCTCCTCACACACCAGGATCCCTTGGCGTCACTATCAAACGCAGTGGGGGGACCTTTAGCGTACATGTTCAACTAACAGGGAGTCCCATTGACTTGCATAGAGCTCCCTGAACGCTGGTAATAGACGAGTTGGGATGGCGGAGAAATGCTCTCTGCAGACCCATTCTCACAGCGTTACAAACCTCTTTCTTTCTCAGTATCAAGCCACACTTATTGTTTTTACTTCAGCTGTGAGTGTGTGTGTGCTCAGGATGAGTTTTAGCGCTGTCTTGCTGTATCGCAGACCCGGACACCACACCAGTAAGCCAGCTCACTGAGCAACGAGCCTCGCAACGTCCCGACCAATCAGAGCACACTGGGCGGAGGGGGGCGGAGCTCCAACAAGCCGTGTAGGACAGAGAGTGAATACACATGCTATACAGAGATGCTGTATAGTAATTTAAATCTATTTTAGTAGACCTCAACAATGGAATTATGATCAGTAGAAATGGCCATGACATGGGACCTTTACATTTCAATTTCGAATACCATCCTTAACGCGGCATGAATTCAATCAGAAATATTGTTTAACTGCATCTCTCACCTCTCTTAGATCGAACATGGCGGCGGCGTCGTGTTGTATCAGCAGCTCTGTTTTGATTGGCTGTGGGTTGTGCGAGGCCTGCAGTGATTGGATGGTGAAGGTGGAGTAGAGGCCGGACTTCATGTAGTCGTTACGGGAACTTTTCTGAGAGCCGCCGGGTGACGAGCGCTGGGGATCAATAATCAGTCAGACACTAAATACATTTATAATAATAATACACTTTATTTATAGAGCACCTTTCATGCTTGACGCAGACCAAAGTGCTTTACAGAATATGACAAAAGGTCACAATCAAATTAAAATATGTAAAAACAAGAAAACATTAAAACATGAACAGTGATACTACACAAATTACAAGCCAAATTAAAAAGATAGGTCTTTAATTTACTTTTTAAAATTCCAATTGAGGTTGCCGTTCTAAGATCAAATGGGAGGCTGCTCCACAGTTTGGGACAATATAAAAACAGAAAGCAGCCTCTCCAGTTTTCTTGTAATGCACTCTAGGTACTTTTAAAAGTGAAACATTGGGCGCTTTCACACCGGAGTACTTTTCCCGTTTAGTTCCGATAGTTCCTGGGATTTTGCGTTCACACCAAAAAGAGAACTTAGTTCATGAGAACTTTTCCCCCCTTTTCAGTCCCTGCTAGAGAGGTGGTACTTTCCTGGGGAGAAAAAAGGTCCAATTTCTGATTGGCTGGACGAATTGCAAACCACGCCCCGTAAAACTCGGAAATGTTTTTTGTATTTGCTGGCATTAGCATTATTAGCATTAGCATTAGCCCCGCGCACCAACGGAGAGAGAATAACTTGGAGTGATGGAGTGATGAGAAGGTGTAGAAGCTGCTGGGAGTCCCAGCAGCTTCTACTGAAGCCGGTCCCCGACTTCGGGTGGCAGTATACGCCGTGAAGTTTTTTGCAGCCTTCCAGTAAACCCAAAGCAGAAGTGACGTCAGCGGCATCATTTGTGTAATCCTCCCTCAGGGACTTATTCCAGTGTGAACGCGATCGGCTCTTAGTTCCATGGGGGTACTAAGTGCTGGGAACTAAGTATGGCAAAGTACTTGGCGTGAAAGCGGCTATTGGAGGATCTAATGCCCCTTTCACACCAACGCGGTTCCCGTTCTAGCTCCGTGCTAGAGCTCTTCTGGTTCGGAACCGTTTTTTCTTTTCAGCCCCCGTTTTGTTCACACCGCCCAGAGCCCGAGTGGTGCTGCGTCATTGCGTCATCGTTTGCGTCATGACGTAACCGTTTACATGCCTGCTTCATAAAGCCAAACCGCGCGGAAACCCCTCACATCAAAAACAACAATGGCCGATTGTATTGAAGCGCTGCTCGTAGCTTTTGCTCTGTCAAAACCGAATGGAAATAATAGGACGACTTCACCACAAACTTCCCATTCGTCACAAGCGACTTTCAAATGTTCTTTGACAGAGTCTAGCAAGTCATAATGTGGACTTGTTTTCGGACGACCGCTGTCACTCCGTCCGAGGTCTCGCTTTTGGTCCCGATAATCCTTCTTAACTTTTTTCTGTTTGTTGCAAATCTGGTCCAACAGTTTACGTTTGGGGTTTTCCATCGTTGTGTACAAATAGGACAAAACGTGGGCTTTTTGTTGTTGTTCAGGAGGTTGATCCCGATCCTCCCCCTGCCCCTGCCTCCGACGTAAGTGGGACGTATACGGTTCTTGCTTCTAGACCGACCATTTTTTGGAGGTTGGTAAGAACCAGTTTTCGGGGTAAAGAGCCGGCTCCGCTGCGGTGTGAACAGGAAAAAATTGTGTTTATCAGGCTCTAGCTCCGAACCGGCCCTGGAACCGCGTTGGTGTGAAAGGGGCATAAGTGTCCTTGCTGGTTGATAAAATGAGAGACAGTCACTTAAATATGTTGGGGCAAGGTTATGTGTATGTGATGATATCACTATGCAGAAATACACAAAGAGGAAGGAAGTCAAAGTGTACCTGGGGTAAGCTCTTTGACGGACAGGTGGAGGTCCCGCCCTCGAGGCCTATTGATTGGCTGTTAGGGTCGGAGATGTCCCTCATCTGGCCTTCCTCTCCGTTACGAAGCCCTTCAGCCAGGGAGGGGTCGGGCTGACTCACAAACTTATAGACAAACTTCTGACCGCTTACCTTCTTTATGATATTCTGAAATAAGCATAAATAAATACACAACTGTAAGAAAAGGCACTAAAGGAGAATCCATTTTCTTTTGCAGTAAAAGGGGTATTATTACTGCAGGAAAGGAGGTATTTTTTTGTGTGTCCACATTACAAATAAACAATGGACCTAGATTTTCTGAAACCTTGTTAAAGGGTGTAGCAGGGGCCAAGGAAGAACCCATTACATTTGGGATCCGATTTACAGGTAAACACACAAATTACGTGTCACTTTTCTTAAACATTGTAGGATAGGGCATTTGTGCTACATTCGTGGGGTGTTGAAAAAAAATCGGAAGAATGTGTTCACGTGAACCCTTATTATTTCTTACATTTTAACATGGTTTCAACGCTTGGAGCAATAAAATACAACACATATTCTTTGTGGTGTCCATGTTGTTTCCACATTACGACTTAATGCTCATGACTTCCCCACTCAGTATATAGGAACGTCTGAGGAACACTTGAATGCACCTTTGGAGGTCAGTGCTCGCCAAGAACCATTATAGTTATATGATAAGCATTACCTATGACCAATTATACTCAAAATCTGGAACAAAACTGGAACACAACAGAAGAAAATCATATATTATCAGTAGTATTAACCTTGTCGTAGTAGTATCTCAGCGCTCGGCTCAGCTTGTCGTAAGTCATGTTATTTTTGTTCTTGCGGAGACCCCAGAGTCGCGCCACCTCCTCGGAGTCCAGCAGCTTGAACTCTCCGTCCTCACTTGTCCAGGAGATCAGGTGACGCTGCCGCTGGTCCTCCAGCAGGTGGAGCAGGAACTGCCACAGCGTAATGGACGGGTCCATCGCTGAGGGACACACAGAGTTTCAAAATCAAAGTCAACTTTATTGTCAATCTTTCAGTTTGGGTCCAAGGCTAAAATCCCTGGGAGTTTCTCTCCTACACATTCCCCCCAACTTGAAACGCCTCCATTAGACTCCTTTATTTTCTTTCAGGAACATAATGTCATCACTATGTAACTTAAACTTCTATTGGCTAGAGCTCCAACGCATTGTACGTGATAGGCTAAGGGGCGGGACTTCTCTAAGCTGTTGACTTTAAAGTAGAGACACTACATACTGATATACACCTGAACATCAGCAGGAGAGGACTCTTTAAAGTAGAGACACTACATAATGATATACACCTGAACATCAGCAGGAGAGGACTCTTTAAAGTAGAGACACTACATACTGATATACACCTGAACATCAGCAGGAGAGGACTCTTTAAAGTAGAGACACTACATACTGATATACACCTGAACATCAGCAGGAGAGGACTCTTTAAAGTAGAGACACTACATACTGATATGCACCTGAACATCAGCAGGAGAGGACTCTTTAAAGTAGAGACACTACATACTGATATACACCTGAACATCAGCAGGAGAGGACTCTTTAAAGTAGAGACACTACATACTGATATACACCTGAACATCAGCAGGAGAGGACTCTTTAAAGTAGAGACACTACATACTGATATACACCTTAACATCAGCAGGAGAGGACTCTTTAAAGTAGAGACACTACATACTGATATACACCTGAAGATCAGCAGGAGAGGACTCTTTAAAGTAGAGACACTACATACTGATATACACCTGAACATCAGCAGGAGAGGACTCTTTAAAGTAGAGACACTACATACTGATATACACCTGAACATCAGCAGGAGAGGACTCTTTAAAGTAGAGACCCTACATACTGATATACACCTGAAGATCAGCAGGAGAGGACTCTTTAAAGTAGAGACACTACATACTGATATACACCTGAACATCAGCAGGAGAGGACTCTTTAAAGTAGAGAAACTACATACTGATATACACCTGAACATCAGCAGGAGAGGACTCTTTAAAGTAGAGACACTACCTACTGATATACACCTGAACATCAGCAGGAGAGGACTCTTTAAAGTAGAGGCACTACATACTGATATACACCTGAACATCAGCAGGAGAGGACTCTTTAAAGTAGAGACACTATACTGATATACACCTGAACATCAGCAGGAGAGGACTCTTTAAAGTAGAGACACTACATACTGATATACACCTGAACATCAGCAGGAGAGGACTCTTTAAAGTAGAGACACTACATACTGATATACACCTGAACATCAGCAGGAGAGGACTCTTTAAAGTAGAGACACTACATACTGATATACACCTGAACATCAGCAGGAGAGGACTCTTTAAAGTAGAGACACTACATACTGATATACACCTGAAGATCAGCAGGAGAGGACTCTTTAAAGTAGAGACACTACATACTGATATACACCTGAACATCAGCAGGAGAGGACTCTTTAAAGTAGAGACACTACATACTGATATACACCTGAACATCAGCAGGAGAGGACTCTTTAAAGTAGAGACACTACATACTGATATACACCTGAACATCAGCAGGAGAGGACTCTTTAAAGTAGAGACACTACATACTGATATACACCTGAACATCATCAGGAGAGGACTCTTTAAAGTAGAGACACTACATACTGATATACACCTGAACATCAGCAGGAGAGGACTCTTTAAAGTAGAGACACTACATACTGATATACACCTGAACATCAGCAGGAGAGGACTCTTTAAAGTAGAGACACTACATACTGATATACACCTGAACATCAGCAGGAGAGGACTCTTTAAAGTAGAGACACTACATACTGATATACACCTGAACATCAGCAGGAGAGGACTCTTTAAAGTAGAGACACTACATACTGATATACGCCTGAACATCAGCAGGAGAGGACTCTTTAAAGTAGAGACACTACATACTGATATACACCTGAACATCAGCAGGAGAGGACTCTTTAAAGTAGAGACACTACATACTGATATGCACCTGAACATCAGCAGGAGACGACTCTTTAAAGTAGAGACACTACATACTGATATACACCTGAACATCAGCAGGAGAGGACTCTTTAAAGTAGAGACACTACATACTGATATACACCTGAACATCAGCAGGAGAGGACTCTTTAAAGTAGAGACACTACATACTGATATACACCTGAACATCAGCAGGAGAGGACTCTTTAAAGTAGAGACACTACATACTGATATACACCTGAACATCAGCAGGAGAGGACTCTTTAAAGTAGAGACACTACATACTGATATACACCTGAACATCAGCAGGAGAGGACTCTTTAAAGTAGAGACACTACATACTGATATACACCTGAACATCAGCAGGAGAGGACTCTTTAAAGTAGAGACACTACATACTGATATACACCTGAAGATCAGCAGGAGAGGACTCTTTAAAGTAGAGACACTACATACTGATATACACCTGAACATCATCAGGAGAGGACTCTTTAAAGTAGAGACACTACATACTGATATACACCTGAACATCAGCAGGAGAGGACTCTTTAAAGTAGAGACACTACATACTGATATACACCTGAACATCAGCAGGAGAGGACTCTTTAAAGTAGAGACACTACATACTGATATACACCTGAACATCATCAGGAGAGGACTCTTTAAAGTAGAGACACTACATACTGATATACACCTGAACATCAGCAGGAGAGGACTCTTTAAAGTAGAGACACTACATACTGATATACACCTGAACATCAGCAGGAGAGGACTCTTTAAAGTAGAGAAACTACATACTGATATACACCTGAACATCAGCAGGAGAGGACTCTTTAAAGTAGAGACACTACATACTGATATACACCTGAACATCAGCAGGAGAGGACTCTTTAAAGTAGAGACACTACATACTGATATACGCCTGAACATCAGCAGGAGAGGACTCTTTAAAGTAGAGACACTACATACTGATATACACCTGAACATCAGCAGGAGAGGACTCTTTAAAGTAGAGACACTACATACTGATATACACCTGAACATCAGCAGGAGAGGACTCTTTAAAGTAGAGACACTATACTGATATACACCTGAACATCAGCAGGAGAGGACTCTTTAAAGTAGAGACACTACATACTGATATACACCTGAACATCAGCAGGAGAGGACTCTTTAAAGTAGAGACACTACATACTGATATACACCTGAACATCAGCAGGAGAGGACTCTTTAAAGTAGAGACACTACATACTGATATACACCTGAACATCAGCAGGAGAGGACTCTTTAAAGTAGAGACACTACATACTGATATACACCTGAAGATCAGCAGGAGAGGACTCTTTAAAGTAGAGACACTACATACTGATATACACCTGAACATCAGCAGGAGAGGACTCTTTAAAGTAGAGACACTACATACTGATATACACCTGAACATCAGCAGGAGAGGACTCTTTAAAGTAGAGACACTACATACTGATATACACCTGAACATCAGCAGGAGAGGACTCTTTAAAGTAGAGACACTACATACTGATATACACCTGAACATCATCAGGAGAGGACTCTTTAAAGTAGAGACACTACATACTGATATACACCTGAACATCAGCAGGAGAGGACTCTTTAAAGTAGATACACTACATACTGATATACACCTGAACATCAGCAGGAGAGGACTCTTTAAAGTAGAGACACTACATACTGATATACACCTGAACATCAGCAGGAGAGGACTCTTTAAAGTAGAGACACTACATACTGTATACACCTGAACATCAGCAGGAGAGGACTCTTTAAAGTAGAGACACTACATACTGATATACACCTGAACATCAGCAGGAGAGGACTCTTTAAAGTAGAGACACTACATACTGATATACACCTGAACATCAGCAGGAGAGGACTCTTTAAAGTAGAGACACTACATACTGATATACACCTGAACATCAGCAGGAGAGGACTCTTTAAAGTAGAGACAACTACATACTGATATACACCTGAACATCAGCAGGAGAGGACTCTTTTAAAGTAGAGACACTACATACTGATATACACCTGAACATCAGCAGGAGAGGACTCTTTAAAGTAGAGACACTACATACTGATATACACCTGAACATCAGCAGGAGAGGACTCTTTAAAGTAGAGACACTACATACTGATATACACCTGAACATCAGCAGGAGAGGACTCTTTAAAGTAGAGACACTACATACTGATATACACCTGAACATCAGCAGGAGAGGACTCTTTAAAGTAGAGACACTACATACTGATATACACCTGAACATCAGCAGGAGAGGACTCTTTAAAGTAGAGACACTACATACTGATATACACCTGAACATCAGCAGGAGAGGACTCTTTAAAGTAGAGACACTACATACTGATATACACCTGAAGATCAGCAGGAGAGGACTCTTTAAAGTAGAGACACTACATACTGATATACACCTGAACATCATCAGGAGAGGACTCTTTAAAGTAGAGACACTACATACTGATATACACCTGAACATCAGCAGGAGAGGACTCTTTAAAGTAGAGACACTACATACTGATATACACCTGAACATCAGCAGGAGAGGACTCTTTAAAGTAGAGACACTACATACTGATATACACCTGAACATCATCAGGAGAGGACTCTTTAAAGTAGAGACACTACATACTGATATACACCTGAACATCAGCAGGAGAGGACTCTTTAAAGTAGAGACACTACATACTGATATACACCTGAACATCAGCAGGAGAGGACTCTTTAAAGTAGAGAAACTACATACTGATATACACCTGAACATCAGCAGGAGAGGACTCTTTAAAGTAGAGACACTACATACTGATATACACCTGAACATCAGCAGGAGAGGACTCTTTAAAGTAGAGACACTACATACTGATATACGCCTGAACATCAGCAGGAGAGGACTCTTTAAAGTAGAGACACTACATACTGATATACACCTGAACATCAGCAGGAGAGGACTCTTTAAAGTAGAGACACTACATACTGATATACGCCTGAACATCAGCAGGAGAGGACTCTTTAAAGTAGAGACACTACATACTGATATACACCTGAACATCAGCAGGAGAGGACTCTTTAAAGTAGAGACACTACATACTGATATACACCTGAACATCAGCAGGAGAGGACTCTTTAAAGTAGAGACACTATACTGATATACACCTGAACATCAGCAGGAGAGGACTCTTTAAAGTAGAGACACTACATACTGATATACACCTGAACATCAGCAGGAGAGGACTCTTTAAAGTAGAGACACTACATACTGATATACACCTGAACATCAGCAGGAGAGGACTCTTTAAAGTAGAGACACTACATACTGATATACACCTGAACATCAGCAGGAGAGGACTCTTTAAAGTAGAGACACTACATACTGATATACACCTGAAGATCAGCAGGAGAGGACTCTTTAAAGTAGAGACACTACATACTGATATACACCTGAACATCAGCAGGAGAGGACTCTTTAAAGTAGAGACACTACATACTGATATACACCTGAACATCAGCAGGAGAGGACTCTTTAAAGTAGAGACACTACATACTGATATACACCTGAACATCAGCAGGAGAGGACTCTTTAAAGTAGAGACACTACATACTGATATACACCTGAACATCATCAGGAGAGGACTCTTTAAAGTAGAGACACTACATACTGATATACACCTGAACATCAGCAGGAGAGGACTCTTTAAAGTAGATACACTACATACTGATATACACCTGAACATCAGCAGGAGAGGACTCTTTAAAGTAGAGACACTACATACTGATATACACCTGAACATCAGCAGGAGAGGACTCTTTAAAGTAGAGACACTACATACTGATATACACCTGAACATCAGCAGGAGAGGACTCTTTAAAGTAGAGACACTACATACTGATATACGCCTGAACATCAGCAGGAGAGGACTCTTTAAAGTAGAGACACTACATACTGATATACACCTGAACATCAGCAGGAGAGGACTCTTTAAAGTAGAGACACTACATACTGATATGCACCTGAACATCAGCAGGAGACGACTCTTTAAAGTAGAGACACTACATACTGATATACACCTGAACATCAGCAGGAGAGGACTCTTTAAAGTAGAGACACTACATACTGATATACACCTGAACATCAGCAGGAGAGGACTCTTTAAAGTAGAGACACTACATACTGATATACACCTGAACATCAGCAGGAGAGGACTCTTTAAAGTAGAGACACTACATACTGATATACACCTGAACATCAGCAGGAGAGGACTCTTTAAAGTAGAGACACTACATACTGATATACACCTGAACATCAGCAGGAGAGGACTCTTTAAAGTAGAGACACTACATACTGATATACACCTGAACATCAGCAGGAGAGGACTCTTTAAAGTAGAGACACTACATACTGATATACACCTGAAGATCAGCAGGAGAGGACTCTTTAAAGTAGAGACACTACATACTGATATACACCTGAACATCATCAGGAGAGGACTCTTTAAAGTAGAGACACTACATACTGATATACACCTGAACATCAGCAGGAGAGGACTCTTTAAAGTAGAGACACTACATACTGATATACACCTGAACATCAGCAGGAGAGGACTCTTTAAAGTAGAGACACTACATACTGATATACACCTGAACATCATCAGGAGAGGACTCTTTAAAGTAGAGACACTACATACTGATATACACCTGAACATCAGCAGGAGAGGACTCTTTAAAGTAGAGACACTACATACTGATATACACCTGAACATCAGCAGGAGAGGACTCTTTAAAGTAGAGAAACTACATACTGATATACACCTGAACATCAGCAGGAGAGGACTCTTTAAAGTAGAGACACTACATACTGATATACACCTGAACATCAGCAGGAGAGGACTCTTTAAAGTAGAGACACTACATACTGATATACGCCTGAACATCAGCAGGAGAGGACTCTTTAAAGTAGAGACACTACATACTGATATACACCTGAACATCAGCAGGAGAGGACTCTTTAAAGTAGAGACACTACATACTGATATACACCTGAACATCAGCAGGAGAGGACTCTTTAAAGTAGAGACACTACATACTGATATACACCTGAACATCAGCAGAATGTCCTCCTAAATTCTTGAAATAAGTGTTCATTTTTTGCATATTTTTTCTCTCATCTCTCCTTTGTTAACTTACCTATAAGACCTAAGAAGACCATAAACACACACACACACACACACACACACACACACACACACACACACACACACACACACACACACACACACACACACACACACACACACACACACACACACACACACACACACACACACACACACACACACACACACACCACACACACACACACACACACACACACACACACACACACCACACACACACACACACACACACACACACACACACACACACACACACACACACACACACACACACACAAAATAAATGAACCACTCTCCTGAGAAGGTCACACTAAACAGATTACAGGGAGAGATGCTAATGAAGCTCATTACCATCGGCTGACCTGTTACACAACTACCCCATCCAACACCTTAGAAACCATCGCCATGGTGAGAGACCTTTCATCAATGGTAACCAAGGGAGAGGACTTCACCCAAACACAGAGAGAGAGAGATGTGAAGAGGTGCCCTGCTTAAAGGCACTTCAACACAACTACTGGTGCTCTCTAGACCAGGATGACTCAATTATGATGCAGCCTGAATATCAGCTAAAGAAATGAAGTGTTTGTCAAATATATGTAGTTTCTATCGATGCAGGTGTTTCTTAAACTACTGCCTGTGGACCACCTTTGGTAATTCAGTCGGAGTTATTTCATATGAAAAAAACTATTTTTGAGTAAATGTAAGCGCCGGATTTTCCTTCCCTTTCTAGCAAAAACATATAGAAATTAAAGTACATTTTTATTAAGATTTGTGTTCGCTTTACTAACATTTTAATCTCATTGTTGTTCTGCATTTTTATTTTGTATTTCTTCTAATAAGACGTTCATTCGTGCCACACACAGAATACACAGTATGTAGATTGCTGCTTATACTGCGAAATCAAACTCTACAATTATGGAGAGGGTAAATAACTTGATACGAAATGTTTGCGCATTTTACACATTTTTGGACCGAATGATTTAAATTAAGGCTATAAAAGCGTTCACCCTGGATAGCCTATTTGGCTCAAAGAATAAAGAATACACTAAATTACAGAATTCTCTTTCTCAATGTAAGTCAATGTGAAAAAGTGTTTTTAAGTTGATCCTAATGTGACTCAATCCTTCGCATACCACATGAAAGATGACCACCAAATTGCACTACATGGACGTTGTTTTAGAACGTTTTTTGAATTTTCTCATGCATGATGTCAATGGTCCTAAACCTAGTTGTAAAAACGTAAATTGGTATGAAATCCAGCGATTGATTTGAAAACCATGGGAACCATACAAAGCCTCACATTGTATGATTTCATGAGCCTGTCAAAACCAACAGAGCCACACTGGAATGAGTCAGAAATGCTGATCAGATGGATGATTATTAATAGTTTCTACGCCTTCATCAATCAATCTCAGCTCTGACAGCTACTGGATCTGAGCGACAGTCTGTCTTTGTGGTAAACAAATGTTCAGCCTCCTCAGTTAGGACACAGTAAAAGCGTCAGATGAAGGTTTCTTTACTTCCCGTCTGAACCAGATCTCTGCAGGTCACACACACACACACACACACACACACACACAGGCTGCAGAAGCTTATCTCCGTCCCTCGGGTGTCTCTAGAACAAAAGGTAGTGTGTTTACAGTTTATTTCCACAGCTTCTCGCTGCTTTTCACCCCAGAATGATTCACCTCACACCGGGAGCTGACCGGCAGAACAATCACAGACACAAGCAACAGCAATAATGTGGAAAAGAAACACACAAAAACATCTAGTTTCTGGTCTCCAAATACTGTACATCTGAGATGAAATACATTTTAAGTTAATATAGCCCGATTACACGCCTCTATAATGATTGAACTCACACACACGTATGCATACAATCTCTATGGAAAGAATGAAACACTAAAGTAAGACTTGGAGAATTGTGTTAGCCTCAATTGAACTTTGTGTTTTGTGCTATTTAGAAAATGTTAGGAGGCTTATACGCTAACATTGGAACAGTAAACACAATTGTGAGCACAATAGTTTTGCATTGGGCCCATTTCAAATTGGAATTTTTTTTATATTCTACTATATCAGGGATGGGCAACTTTGATGGTGGTGGGGGCCACATCATTGATGTGCTGGCCACCAGGGGGCCGCAGATTCACTTGGAACACACACAAAAATTCCATGTGTTGTATGTAATTATTAACAAATATACTAAGTCTGACATCTTCATTGACATTTTACAATCAAAGGGAACATCCCCAAAAAAATGGGAACATCCTCTAATAAGCTCAATAAATACATATCAGTTCACAGACATTTTATTTCATTTTTACAAGTGGCATGTTTGTATTGAACAGGTTATTAAACAGTGGAATAAAACTATTTTAAACTATTGGAAAGCACAGAAAATGTGTGTGTATTGAGATGAACCATTAGATGACATACACATGAAGTCATGAACACTAACCCAGACATTAGTAGCCTAACTTGAACCTAAAACACTTGCAGCCAGTCTCTGCTGACGCACAATAAGGGGAATGTCCACACAGACACCTGTCAGCCCTCACTCTGCTGTTCCTCAGCGCAGCTCCCCCTCCCGCTGAAATGATGAATGAAAAGCGTAGTAATCATAGATAACACGGCAGTTTGTTTTCATCTGATTTCAAATAAACAAAGTCTTGGTTTTAAGAATATTAAACTTGTTTCACCAAATTCAGATGATAAAAACAACTTGTAAGCTTGTAAAGGCATAATTACAAGAGGCAGCTTAACGTCACAGCAGGCATAACAACAGCCGCTGTTTCTTGTGAGGGTTGCCCCGGGAAACAAACACAATACACACAAATGCGTCACAGATTATTTCGCGGTATTTGAAATCATCTACGCAGCTCGCGACGTAACTAGGAGTCTAGTGGACGGTATCAGTACTACAAGTAATAAAAAAAAAATATTTTATTATTAATTACGTTGTTTATATATTAATCTGAGGGCCGCAAAAAGAGGAGGTGGGGGCCGCATGCGGCCCGCGGGTTGCCATTTGCCCATCCCTGTACTATATGATCCTGATATTGTTGGTTAGTATTTTTCTATAAATGTTAACTTTCAAGTGCGAGTGCATTAGCTTCAAATGGGCCAAACCATTTAAAGTGAAGGTACATTAGCTACAAATGGGCCGAACCATTTAAAGTGCAAGTACATTAGCTACAAATGGGCCAAACCATTTTAAGTGCGAGTACACGAGCTTCAAATGGGCCAAACCATTTTAAGTGCGAGTACATTAGCTACAAATGGGCCAAACCATTTCAAGTGCGAGTGCATTAGCTACAAATGGGCCAAACCATTTCAAGTGCATTAGCTACAAATGGGCCAAACTATTTTAAGTGCGAGTACATGAGCTTCAAATGGGCCGAACCATTTTAAGTGCTAGTACATTAGCTACAAATGGGCCAAACCATTTTAAGTGCGAGTACATTAGCTAAAAATGGGCCAAACCATTTAAGTGCTAGTACATTAGCTACAAATGGGCCAAACCATTTTAAGTGCGAGTACATTAGCTACAAATGGGCCAAACCATTTTAAGTGCGAGTACATAAGCTACAAATGGGCCGAACCATTTTAAGTGCGAGTACATTAGCTACAAATGGGCCAAACCATTTAAGTGCTAGTACATTAGCTACAAATGGGCCCAAACCATTTTAAGTGCGAGTACATTAGCTACAAATGGGCCAAACCATTTCAAGTGCGAGTGCATTAGCTACAAATGGGCCAAACCATTTCAAGTGCATTAGCTACAAATGGGCCAAACTATTTTAAGTGCGAGTACATGAGCTTCAAATGGGCCGAACCATTTTAAGTGCTAGTACATTAGCTACAAATGGGCCAAACCATTTTAAGTGCGAGTACATTAGCTACAAATGGGCCAAACCATTTTAAGTGCGAGTACATTAGCTACAAATGGGCCAAACCATTTAAGTGCTAGTACATTAGCTACAAATGGGCCAAACCATTTTAAGTGCGAGTACATTAGCTACAAATGGGCCTAACCATTTTAAGTGCGAGTACATAAGCTACAAATGGGCCGAACCATTTTAAGTGCTAGTACATTAGCTACAAATGGGCCGAACCATTTTAAGTGCGAGTACATTAGCTACAAATGGGCCGAACCATTTTAAGTGCGAGTAAATTAGTTACAAATGGGCCAAACCATTTTAAGTGCGAGTACATAAGCTACAAATGGGCCAAACCATTTTAAGTGCCAAAATGTTTGCTTCAAATACATTTCTAAAATTTTAAAATGAACCTTTTAAGTGACAATTCAAATAGTCCAAACCATTTTAAGGGGTAGAACATTAGCTTCAAGTAATCCAAACTATTTAAAAAATGCTAAAGGATGTTTAAATGAATTCAAATACTCCTGTAATACTGCAGTAATACTTCTATAATACTGCTGAAAGCACCAACACCACTGTGGCTTAGCCCCTCGACACACTTTCCGTCAGAAACATTGTCATTTGGCTCAAATATTAATCAAACACTCGGCATCCCAGTGCGTCAGTGTTGCCACGCCAACGGGTGAATATATCATCACTGACTTCCAGCTGATGTCTCCATGAAGACATTGAGCATCACGTCTGTAATGAGGTCCTTTTTTATGAATTACTCAAATATGATCATGTTTTACATCCTGCTAATAGGATATCGATATGAACTCTTTATGGTACATAGACTGTACTTATACAGTGCTTCATCAGGTATTTTCGATCCCTCACAGCACTTTACGAGTCATTCACACCTCATTGCTATAGGGAAGCTAACATTTTTGTTTTGCATACTCAGGGTTCAACAGGTGGTATGAAGAGTGGGTTGAATATATTGAATTAAATTAGCACCTGTCATCTGCCAAATAAAGGAAACATCTGAGCTGTGGCATGTAAAAAAAACTCAGGTCACGTGCCACCATTGAGAAATATTCATTTTAAAGCAATTCCTTATTTGAACAATAGTCAGGGATTAAGGTTACATAATATACGTTCTACTTTCTGGTACTACTATACCCATTGAAAAGTGTCCAGCATGAGTTTTCAAGTGGCAGGGATAAAGAAAAGGCGAGTAGAAAATGTTTAGTGAGCAGCCGCAGTGGAATTGTTTGACTGTTTGAATCATTCCTGGTACTGAATGAACGACAATATTTGAAATGTTCACCAGATGAATTTGACAAGATGTGCTCTCTTTGTAAATAAGTAATAACTCTAGAAATATTGGCGTGATATGGTAGTGGTGTGCATCTGAATTCAAACATCTCTCTGAAGAGTTTTATACAGCTGAAAGTGCATTTCTTTTTGCATCCACGTCTACCTTTTATAGCTATCTTTTTAAGAATGTGGTCAAACAACAACCCGAGCCAGCTCTGGTTGCTTGATTAAAGAAATATTTTGTTATAGGTGGTTCCCTTTGAAAGCGGAGCCGGCATTTCCTTCACAACCTACAACCCTTTAATGAAATGATGTTCTGTCTGACAGACATCTCTTTAGACGCATTTGAGTTATTTTGCATTTTGAGTCCTGAAATGTGACTATTGTGCATCTCGATGTGGAAACGATATATTGTCATCACTAAGCTGAAGGGAACGGCAGTTAACGCTGCATAAATTATGATTTAGCCTCGAGGGTAGCAGCCAATTTCTTACCAATAGCTCTTCTACTGTAACTTGGTTTAAGTCACTGCATTCCCAACACAAACACTATGGTTGCATTTCAGTCTGCATGCACACTTTTTCAGCCCTCAACTCTTGAAACCGAGCTGCTAGTATCTGAAGTCACATTCTGATTAATGTAAGTTTCACTTCTTAATGCTTTACATTTAAATTGATGCACATCCTTCATCTCTTGTAAACAGGTGTGCATGAGAAGTTGTTGAACGGAAAGAGAAGAAGGAATTCCAGCATACTGGCCGTTTCTCAATCTCGAGGAAACTGGCTTCCAAGCCAATATTTCAAGGATGCTACGTCATCGAGTGCCACAGAAGGACTGTTCCATACTTGGAATTCCACCGATTGGTTGGTTTGGGGGAAATTTCGTCGAGGCTGCACATGTGTAGACTTCGCGTCCTTAAAATCCCCACAATGCTTTGCGCACGGACCAATTTCCCCAAATCTGTGGCGGAAAATGTAAGGCGGGGCCTCTCATATGACGCACACCTGCACACTTGCTAGCCTGTTCCACTCTTCGTTTTCCGAATGCCAGGAAGGATTCTTGCCTCGCTTCTGAAGCAAGTGACTCAGAAGACATGTGCTACCAAGCAAGCATACTCGCGATTGAGAAACGGCCACTGTTGTTTACTTGCAATTAAATGCAATAAGTGACGCCACATGTCCTTCCTTAGACTGTCTTAGGGGGGAAACCTTTATTGTAATTAAGCGACAGTGTGCAGTAAATCTCTCTTCTCTTAACTATAATGCTGGCATACAGTGCACCTTTGTATTGGGATCCTGCCCGCCCTGTTAGGGATTGTTTTCTCGTGATTTACCGGCTCTCCGCCCTGTCTCTTTGATGTGAGGCTCCCCAACTTCCTTCCTCACTCCCTGAAGGGTCATCTGGTTTTCCCCGTGTTTCTCCAATTAAATGAATAAAATAACAGATTTCTGTGGGTTTGGATTGTTGGAAAGATTTTGAGATAACGAAACCACAAAACTCAACTAAATTTAAAACGAGGGTCTAGTGTTTTACAGACATTTTGATGTGTATATTTAACTTGTTATACCTTTCAGTGAGAAAAGAGATCATTACAACCTAAAGATACTTTCTCTAATGCACTTGGGTCAGTGAAGGGAGCACACAGGAGGCAAGTTTACACACGCTGCCACACACACACACACTTAGCTGCATGCTGCTGCAGGCCTCAGCAGCTTTCACACACCTGTTGCAACGCTTTAGCTGCAGCTTCTTCCCTCCAAACTGCACAGAAACACACGCATGGTTTCAACACACACACACACACCTGCAGTATATAAACACAGCATGCAGTAGCTCCATAAACAGCATCTCTTACCGTTTATCAGCGGGTTTGAATCCATCTTCAGTGAAATGTTGTATCTCTCTTGCAGATTGTCTCCCAGCAGCAGACTCAGGCCTCCTGCATGCTGCTGTGTTCTTGTTGTTGTTTATCTGTCTGTCTCTCTCAGACTGTCTGTGTGATGGGGGGTCTGTCTGTTTACAGCTGTCAGAGCCAGGCTGAGGAGGAGGCGACGTTCATCAGCTTCTTCCCCAACCTGCTGGCGTTATGTAACCGCAGAGAGCTGTTGCCGCTGCCAGGCTCCAGAGCCTCCATGCTAACAACACCTTACCGACGGCACGAATACATTAAAAAGTTCAGCTCAGCCCCAGAAACACAAAAACACTCCGCCAGAAACAGACATTAAAGACACCATCAACAGGCGTGTTAACAGCTTTTAGCCTCACATAACTTAATGCTACATCATATTATCATGATAATACATGTCTAATAAGTTTGTGTGTGTATACAAATATGAGTTATTTTGATTCCTCCCTCTGCTGTCAGTGGATGTTTTGACAAACGCTAATAGGAGCTAATTAGCTAACTAGCACTGCTAACACTGCCAGGCTTATTTTTTCCTTTGTTTCAAACTAAAAACGTGTTCTTTTTATCTTATCATAATATTCCGTTAAAGCCGATATTAAACGATTCATTCTTAATAAAGTTTCTCCCAAGTTAAGGGTTATTTTTCTGGGGGCTGAGGCTGTTAGCCTAGCGTGCTAACTAGCCTAGCTTAGCTTAGCTTAGAGACAGCCCCCGCCCTCCTGCTGGTGCGTCAGCCCCGAAACAGCGCTCTCTATGCGGACTGGAGTTCACCAGAAACCGCCCTCACGCCACGGAGGAAATGTCGTATGAAAAATAAAATAAATGATATATATAAAACTGTTTTTTCAGCGGTTTGACGGCCTGCAGTGTCCGTCTCGTCGGAGTGTTTTCCTGGTTTCTTCCTGTTTGTTTTGACTAACGCCTCCTCACTACTTTTCTCCACTGTCAGGTTAACCCCCGTTCAAGCAAACACACTTCCGGGATCGTTTTCCAAATAAAAGAGATGTATTTACCAGGCAAGTCATAGCCTGTATAAAGGGGAATTGTACATGAATCTACATTGCTTGGTCACTTACAACATTCTCTGCAACATTTAGCTTATTGTATTTATTTAACACAATCTGCAGTTGTGTTTTATTATTTTAAGTCTTATATTTGTGTTGCATTGTTGGTGGAGCCTGGGACTAAAGATGTTCATTGCCATATCTACACTGTAGCTACTATGCAGATATAAGGCCTTTGAATCCTTTTGAATGTAATTACAGTTTTCACCCCAATGTGCCAGGCTTAGCTAATAAATTAATTTTCATTCGCAGTAACCTGGGTAGATTATGGGTTGCCCAATCTTACTATACTTGAGTTTGCAGTCCACAACACCACACAATACAACATCTTGGGGTTACAATAAGGTGCACCACAATATGATACAACATAGAACAATATTGATCTCAGTGCTGCAATATCGATCTCAGTGCTGCATTTGATACTATCGACCATGATATCTTATTGCAAAGACTAGAGCACTTAGTTGGCATACAGGGAACTGCTTTAGACTGGTTTAGGTCCTATCTATCTGAACGCTCTCAGTTTGTACGTGTCAATGATGAATCTTCCACGCAAACCAAAGTTAGCCATGGAGTGCCACAGGGCTCAGTGCTCGGACCTATTTTGTTCACATTATATATGCTTCCGTTAGGCAATATTATAAGGAATCATTCTGTAAACTTTCATTGTTATGCGGATGATACTCAACTATATTTATCAATCAAGCCTGATGAAATTAATCATCTAAATAAAATTCAAGACTGCCTTAAGGACTTAAAAACGTGGATGACCTTAAACTTTTTGATGTTAAACACGACCAAAACTGAAGTTATTGTACTTGGCCCGAAGAATCTACGAAACAAATTATCTAAGGATATACTAACTATGGATGGCATTAATTTGGCCTCCAGTGAGACTGTAAGGAATCTTGGTGTTATATTTGATCAGGATTTATCCTTTAACGCCCACATAAAATCAATTTCAAGGACCGCCTACTTCCATCTACGTAACATTGCAAAAATCAGGCATATCTTGCCTCAAAACGATGCAGAGAAACTAGTCCATGCATTTGTTACTTCAAGGCTGGATTATTGTAACTCTTTATTATCAGGGTGTACCAAGAAGTCAGTCAAGTCGCTTCAGCTGATTCAAAATGCTGCGGCTCGTGTACTTACCAGAGTTAGGAAAAGGGACCACATTACTCCTGTTCTGGCTGCCTTACACTGGCTCCCTATAGAACACAGGACAGAATTTAAAATTCTTCTTCTCGCCTACAAAGCCCTTAATGGGCAGGCGCCATCTTACCTTAAAGAACTCATTATACCCTACTGTCCTACTAGGGCATTGCGTTCCAAGAATGCAGGGTTGTTGGTTGTTCCTAGAGTCTCTAAAAGTACAATGGGAGCCAGAGCCTTTTCTTATCAAGCTCCACATTTGTGGAATCAGCTTCCAGTTTGTGTTCGGGCGGCAGACACCCTATCCGTTTTTAAGAGTGCGCTTAAGACCTTCCTTTTTGATAAAGCTTATAGTTAGGGCTGATTAGATCCAGCCCCTAGTTTTGCTGATATAGGCTTAGTTTGTCGGGGGACATCTTACTTCTTCCTTCTCTCTGTCTATACCTGTGTACTCTCATGTTCCGATTAACCCAGCTTCCCCAAATTTCTTTCTTTTTGGTGTCTATATACGCCGGGATCCGGAGTCATGGATGATCCTGCGCTCCTCTGTCCTGGATCGCGAGCCCTGGATCTTGAGTCGTGGCTGTGGTCCTGGATCATAGGTCCTGGATGGATATCCTCGTGGATTCATCTTCCTATTATACACACATGCATTTCCAAACATTTGGACTACCTATGTTGCAAATGTATTATCTTTTCAATTTACACACGGCATCTATTGCACGTCTGTCCGTCCTGGGAGAGGGATCCCTCCTCTGTTGCTCTCCCTGAGGTTTCTCCCATTTTTCCCTTTAAACTGTGGGTTTTCTCCGGAAGTTTTTCCTTGTACGATGTGAGGGTCTAAGGACAGAGGGTGTCGTATTGTCATACTGATATTTTGTACAAACTGTAAAGTCCACTGAGACAAATGTAACATTTGTGATATTGGGCTATATAAATAAACATTGATTGATTGATCGATAATAATACATTTGATTTATCAAGTGCTTTATCGAGTGCTCAAAGACGCCTTACACTATTAAAAGCTAGTCTAAAAAGGTGAGTTTTGGTCAGTGTTTTGAAGGTGGGGAGGTCAGTACAGTCTCTGATCTGTTGTGGGAGAATAGACAGGAGGTTGGCTTCTGATGATTGAAGGCTGTGGGAGAGGGCGTGGTGATGGAGAAGTTCAGTGAGGTGGTTGGGGGGGGGGGGGGCACTGATGGTGATGAAAGCTGGTTCGAGGGGCCCCCAGTGAATTTTTGCCTAGGGCCCCCCACATACTCTAGAATTGCCACTGTGCATATGTCATACATTACAAAAGAGAATAAGATCAGATCAGTAATTACCATTATACTGCTGTGCAGGACAACAATAGAAAACAAATAACGATGGATTAAAACATCGAGAAAAAAGGCTTGACAATATAAAAAAAGGTCAACAAAATAAGAAGAGGACAAGACTGCCGGCCGTGGAGGATAATCTACCATACCCATTGCTGTTGGATATATGATGTGAATGTGTATTGTTAATTATGAGGGGCCGTACAGGCCGTAATTCATACTGGTCCTCTCAGACACATACATTCTCCTTTTACATACATATATTTTCACTCTCACACACACATATATATTTAGACTCTGTGACGAAGGTAACTTCGTCACTATGAACTGACGGCTTCAGGCCGGGTAATATTGCACTTTATTAGCGTGATTGCACAGTACAGTTGATGTCTGTGGCTGATGATTGTGTGCACCTGGTGTCCTGTGTTGTCTCCTCCCCCCTCACCTGTGTCTTGTTGTGCTGATTAGAGTGGGTGTATTTAGGGTCTGTTGCCCTGTCTGTTTTAGAGGCTGGTAGGGTGTGTGAGATCCTTGTGGCTGCAGGATGTGTGCAAGGAGAACAGCAGGATTGAGGCTGTGAACTTTGTGCACATGATTTTAATAAATGCCCACGTCGGGTTATATTTTTGGACGTTCTGCCTCTGCCTCCTTGCTTGGTCTGGGCCGCTCAACGGTCAGTCTCACAATTGGTGTCAGAAGTGGGATTTGACCAAGTGAGGAGGTGAAAATTACGAGAGGAAAGAAGAGGGACCAAAGAGAGGAACCGCGGCTGGGGATGGCTATGCCTGGAACAGACCAGGGGGCCACGGCTGTTGAGGCAGCAGGAGACGAGAGACAAGCAGCAGGAGACGTGAGACAAGCAGGAGGAGCAGCGTTTGCAGGCCGAGGAGGCGGCGTTGAAACCGGGTGGCTGACTGGTTGTCCCGAAGCCGAGACTGTAAAGACACTGTGCTTCCTGGGGAGAGGGGGAAGGAAATGTGACGAAGGTAACTTCGTCACTATGGACTGACGGCTTCAGGCCGGGTAATATTGCACTTTATTAGCGTGATTGCACAGTACAGTTGATGTCTGTGGCTGATGATTGTGTGCACCTGGTGTCCTGTGTTGTCTCCTCCCCCCTCACCTGTGTCTTGTTGTTCTGATTAGAGTGGGTGTATTTAGGGTCTGTTGCCCTGTCTGTTTTAGAGGCTGGTAGGGTGTGTGAGATCCTTGTGGCTGCAGGATGTGTGCAAGGAGAACAGCAGGATTGAGGCTGTGAACTTTGTGCACATGATTTTAATAAATGCCCACGTCGGGTTATATTTTTGGACGTTCTGCCTCTGCCTCCTTGCTTGGTCTGGGCCGCTCAACGGTCAGTCTCACAGACTCACACATTCATATATTGTCACTCACATATTTATACATTTTTCACTCACACATACATACATTTTGCCCTCATATTCATATATTTTAACGTTCATATTTATACATTTTGCTCTCATGCACATTCATTCAATGTTTACATTTAATATTATAAATAATATATGCATGTCTGAAGACAATATATGCAAGAGAAGAATGTATGTATTTCTGAAGACAATATGTATGCAAGAGAAGAATGTATGTGTGTGTGAGAGGACCAGTATGAATTACGGCCTGTACGGCCCCTCATTGCATTTTACATATAACTTTGAGCACTGTTTAACTTGAGCTACTTGTTTTAATGAATATTTTAACATGACCATTGTATTAAGGAGCCTGAGATCTAAGACTTTCATTCCAGCAGTTGTAATTGTTGTACGTAGAATAATAATAATAATAATAAACTTGAACAGGCGACTGCAATCAAAAGTTAAAAAAAATGCAAAAAGCATTCAAAATCTCCGTCTCTAAATCAATCTTTCCCTATATATCTTTTTATTTTTCTGTACACACGCAAATATCTGGGTTCAAAAACAATTTCAATAAGAAATGACGTTTTTTTATTTTGAAGGAAAATAGCAACTTCCGGTATATTGAGTGAAACTTGACGCAGCGTGTGTTTCTGCAGCGGTAGGGCAGTGACGTCATCACGACAGGATGATCTGCTGCCGAGGATCCGCTGAGCAAGCCACCGAACCAACAGGTGTTTCAAAATTAACGTTGTGCCATGTATTATACCGTGTTTACATTAATTAACAGAAAATAATATATGAGATATATATTTAGATACTCCATGAAGCATTTGGGTTCATTTGAAATCTTAAAGCCGTCACTTTGGGGTCTTCAGTGTTTTTAATAAGTGAATTAAAGGAGATGGAGGAGCTTAATTGATCATGTTGTGGATGCTTTGATAAGCTTCAGGGATATGACATGTGTGAGTCCTATTTTGAAAATGTTTGCTGTGATGTTTTTATGGTCTGTTTCTGTTTTACGTGTTTGTCAGACATGTTAATGTGCCCCAATCCATATTTTGTAAAAATCTCAATGAAGCTTTTCCTGGTTGATTTGGCTACCATTTAAATTATGCTAATAAATTAACTGTCCAATAAAAACAGTGTCAGCAGTGAATCAGCTGCAGTCCTCTGTCAGCGTCACGGTTTCCTACCAAACAGGAGGTGTGTGTGTGTGTGTGTGTATGTGTCTATTTCAGGAGTCATCTCTCAGCTTCTTTCTCCCGTTTGGCATCCAGTTTCCATGGCAACAGGCTCATTGTTGTTGTAGTGTGTTTGTATTACAATACAAGCCATTCTTCTTTTGACGCTTATATGTAAGCTCCGTAGGCTAGTGTAATCTTTCAAAGTGCTTGTATCATTCAAATAATGTACAATTGTTTTAAATGTAAGCCTGATTTTTAATTTTAAGTGTTTTTAAACAACTCAAAACTGCTCTTTCTTTCTGAAGAGTGGAACAATTGCAGATAAAAAACAAACTTAACCTTCTTAAAAACAGAGAGGTTGGTTCGCAACAGAGGGTTTTCACATATCCACACACCAACATAAAATCATAGTAAATCTGAGTTGAAAACATAACATTTTAACCCCTGAATAAAATAAAAAACAGACAAGTTACTCAAGATATTGCTTCATTTCAAAGGGTCAAAAAGGTTGTGAGTATTTGAGGTCGTCTCCAACAATACTTTGCTTCAGATTTCCTTTACTGCAAATCCTTATTTTGTAACTAAACTGGAATAAAAAAATCTGGCTATTCACAAATGAACGGAACAATTGTGTAATTTGACCGTTTTTTTAGGTTTCACCCATAGACTGTATATATAAAGGTTTCACCCATAGACTGTATATATAAAGGTTTCACCAAACATCCACACTGTGAAAATAGATGATAACATATATGAACATAAGTGCTGCAAACAAAAACAATCATACATTAAAGAGCAACTTGCAGGTTGGAGCCCCCAGTGAATAAATGTGTAGGAAAATGATGTATACACTAGATTAAAAAAAAAATATATATATATATACTACAGTAACATCTGACGTCGTTTTTGTAAGACATTTTTATTCCCGCATTAAAAAAAGACCAAACGCGTGTGACGTCACATGGGGGAGAGCGGCCGGTCTAACTTATTAATAAACATGGATCACAATGTTGGTTTTGACACAGAAGAGGTTGAAAATATATATTCGTATGCATATGACGGACCACAACCTTATAATTATGAGCCTGCTAGGCACACACACACAAACTTCATTAGTACACTGTATATTGTAGAAATTATTGTATTGTATAAGAAACAGTCAAAAATGTGTATATGTATTAGATAGCTATATTAATCCCACATTGGACATAACACTAGAGTATTTAAATAATACTCCAAACAAAGAAAATATTGACTCTACTATACAGCCTACCAGGAGCAGCCAAGGATTAGAAGAGATAACGGCCATCGGAGAGAAATGGAGCTGTGGTCGGGGTGGAGTTTGTACAACCTGCACTAACACAATAGCTCACCATGATTAGAAATTGTGAAATGCAATGTAAAATTACCGAACAAATACCAGCTCACTAAATCACAACCGCTCAAACCAACTACCGCGAATTGGGCAGAGAAGGAGTCCGAGAAAGTTGCTCCCCCATGTGACGCGTTTGACCTGAATTCCCGTAAAACATATGAAATCCTGCATTCACTTTTTTAATTGTGGTTTTCAGGCAAGGTTAAGCATACATTCAGTAAAAACAAAACCCTGCAAGTTGCTCTTTAAGTTGAATTAATGATCTGGCTTTTGAGAACACAAGACAGGGACATTTTCACCCAAAAATAATCTACTTTTAGATTCATTCAGACCGGATTTACGTGTGTAGATGAGGTGTACTGAAAAGAGACATTAGCAGAGCAAGACATGGAAAAAATTGACATGTTTATTAGCCTATATTTCCTATATTTAGTCAAAGTGTCTCCACAATAAGTATTCTGAACATGTTTAGGCAACTCCTGTTCAAAGTGCACCTATATATGTACAAATAACATCACTGGATGACTTTGATACTGAGGAAGCAGCATCTTAATAAAGTAGATGAATAGGCATTTATTCAGAAATAAGGAAATCCTAGGTAAGTGTATAAGTCACACTCGATGACATCAATGTGTTTAAAGCCTTCACATTTCAGTTTTGAACAATACGAGTGAGATTTATTACTTTCATTCACTTCCAGCAGGATCTTTGCCACCTCTCTGTTGAGTGTCCATGTTTATTGTTGTACTACATACAATAATAACATTTCACCATGGTTACAATGCCCTGAACGAAGCGTTAATTAAAGTGGAGGGTTCACTCTCCTCCTCTGGTGTTTGTCTGTGGAACAGCAGCAGCCACGTTATATTATATGTGTTTGTTTATCTGAAAGTCCTCTGGTTGTTCAACATCCGATAGATCTAATGAATTTCTCTCCTTGTGTCTTCTGGTTCGTCCGACAGTCCCTGAAGCTCCCTGAGACCCTGAAGAGGAGGAAGAAGCCAATCAGAGACTTGAACACTACACAAACAACATATCTTCGATTTCTAAAGGAATTAAATATCAGAACCAGAGGTCGCGTTAAACGAATATTTTCCGTCTATGACAGATTTCTTTTTTAACAATGACGGAAAAATCTGAAAGCAGTCCGTAATTTTGACAGATTAGAACAAACTCGGAACAGCGCCAAAGCCTCCCCGCAGCGAGGCTCCGGTGTTATACATTACATGTCACTTGTTACACGCTTTTATACCGTTTCCAGACCTAACTTTGCCGACATTGAAGTAAGTAAGTGTCTGTCTGTCTGTCTGTCCGTCATTTTGTCTGTCTGTCTGTCTGTCATTTTGTCTGTCTGTCCGTCTGTCTGTCTGTCATTTTGTCTGTCCGTCTGTCTGTCTGTCTGTCATTTTGTCTGTCTGTCTGTCTGTTATTTTGTCTGTCTGTCCGTCATTTTGTCTGTCTGTCTGTCATTTTGTCTGTCTGTCTGTCCGTCATTTTGTCTGTCTGTCCGTCATTTTGTCTGTCCGTCATTTTGTCTGTCTGTCCGTCATTTTGTCTGTCTGTCTGTCCGTCATTTTGTCTGTCTGTCCGTCATTTTGTCTGTCTGTCATTTTGTCTGTCTGTCCGTCATTTTGTCTGTCTGTCTGTCTGTCTGTCCGTCATTTTGTCTGTCTGTCCGTCTGTCTGTCTGTCTGTCTGTCCGCCATTTTGTCTGTCTGTCTGTCTGTCTGTCTGTCTGTCTGTAAAGGCCGACGGGTAATACTGGACGGGCAGCGAAAAAGTCTAGCGCAACATAGTCAAATGTTGCAATATGTTGTGGGTCGAAACAAAAATCTGTAGTATGTCTGAATAATGTTATTAAAAGAACAGAGCATATAAGAAGAAATATTGGTAAAATTAACCAAAACATATATGTAAAATATCCTAAAAATGTCAGGAAAATATAAACAAAAATCTTGATAAATTATCAAAAGGATAGAAGTCGAATTTTCAAAAGATATCAGTAACATTAAAAAAGATATTAGTAAAAAATCTTTAACATAATAATAAAACACCTGGAAAAATATAGTTAAAGAATTAATATAAACTTAAGTTAATTTGTATATAACGTTACAAATAAGACTAAATGAGACAAACTTTTCTCTATAGTGAAACATACTGATATCACTGTGACATGTTCCTGGGAAAAAACTTCCACCACTGCTTCGGATGAAAGAGTGGCATTTCTTATGATTTGATTCATATTTACTATCATCCACGAGGAACAGTCATAGCATGGTAGATTAATAATGAATTGTATATATAACACACTGACCTCCAGCACCATGCGGATGTGGGCTTTAATCTTAGCCGAGTCTTTGGTGAGCTGCTCTGTGAAGCTGAAACACAAAGCGTTAGCACAGTTAGCATCTCTCATTCACAACAATAACCACAACTAGCATCAAGCTAACTCGTTTCCCTGAAGTCAGTTTTTCTTTATCAAACTCACTAAAATGTAACGAGATACAGATATTTGAATAAGAAGCATGGTTTATGTGTTCTGTGAGATGAAGGTGAACTGACGCTGTGAGCTGACTCGTCTTCTTCTCGATGAATCGCAGAGCTTCGTCGTGGGTCATCTCCAAAAGAAGCCGAAACCGACCGCCACAAAGATCTTAGACGAGTCCTCCCTGACAGAAGAAGAAGAGTGAAGTCAGAGTCCTGTTCATACAGTTTGTGATTAGTCAGTATCGATAGGGTCTTTTAGAGTTGTCGATCGGCTTCTTACACTTCAGCCTGGACGAAGAAGTTACAGCCGAGATCAACATCTGTCTTCAGCTTCTGACAACCTGTATCCTACACACACACACACACACACACACACACACACACACACACACACACACACACACACACACACACACACACACACACACACACACACACACACACACACACACACACACACACACACACACACACACACACACACACACACACACACACACACACACACACACCACACACACACACCACACACACACACACACACACACCACACACACCACACACACACACACACACACACACACACACACACACACACACACACACCTTAGTAAGACTGTATATAGTAGAGTAGTACATGTATTCAATATGTTCTTTGTATTGGATATTATTTTAGATACTCTAGTGTTATATGTCCAATGTGGGATTAATAACGTATCTATATATCTAGCTATCTAATACATATACACATTTTTGTCACAGATTTCAAACAGACTGTTTCTTATAACTAAAAAAATACAATCATTTCTACAATATACAGTGTACTAATGAAGTGTGTGTGTGTGTACCTGCAGACTCTGTATGGTGTTCTTCAGCTGCAGATACTGAGAGATCTTCTCATAAACGGAGTCTCTCTGTTCCAACACCTTCCTGTCAAACAACACACAAACAAAACAATATACAGAATCAAAATAATGAACTGTTTCTCGGTAATTATAATATTAAGAATCTAAATGCATTCAAATCTGTATAATATTCTTATTTATTAATGAAAGTCTCTTACTGTAAGTCTTTCTTCAGAACTTCATGAATAAAGTTTTCATACTGCAGAACCTTCGGGTCCACGTTAGCATTAGCATTAGCATCCAGAGGTGGAGACATCTTCTCTGTCTTTCACTTTAAATCCCGCCGTAATGAAGATAAACTCCTCCGTTAACCGGCAGAATGTCTGACTACAGTAAACGTTAACGCTTTTGATTCATTACTGATCCACAAAGTGTCAGACAGACGGACAGCATGCTGAAGTAAACACGGATCTGCACCGGATGTGGATTCACAAATGCTTCCGGGTTTTCAAATTAAAATCCGCATGTTTTTGTTTTTTGTTGTTTCAGAAAAAGACACATCACATCAGAGTTTATTGAATGCATTTCTGCCCTTTATAGTATTTATTTGACAGATAGTCTACAGGTTTCTATCCTTCACGGTCAACTTGTATATATTTAACTTTTTTGTTCTGTTTTATTTTGAATGTTTATATTTTGTATTGTTTATTTTCTACTCAATGTGCAATGCAGTGTTTTAACCTTAACATGCTGCTGTGACGAGGAAAATCCCAATTTGAGATCAATAAAGTACATTTGATCTTACTATCTATCATTATTAACACACAAAACCTGAAAAAACAAAATAAAAAAATAAAATGAAGGTGTATGGAAGCTAATTAGCGACTTACATTCACTCAATACTGTGTATGTCCCCCAAAAACAAAATCCAAATTACATCACAGTCGTATATACATATAGTCAGGTGCTCACAGTTTTCAAAACAAATTGGTGGTTCAGATGTCTATGCTTTGGTTCTTCATGCAGGTGCTTGAGGTTCAACACCCTGAGGAGGGGCATTTATTGTCTTATGCTGATGTTGAATCTGGAGAAATTGTCCACACCACTTTTTCTAACAAAGTGACGCTCATGTATCCATCTATATCTATCTATATCTACATCTATATATACATCTACATCTATCTATATCTATATCTATATCTATATCTATATCTACATCTATCTATCTATCTATCTATCTATCTATCTATCTATCTATCTATCTATCTATCTATCTAAAGCAACCAATAAACAATGGAGACATTTTGAAGAAGCAACATTTGTGGATGAAATATTTTTGCTATAATATTCAAATGACTATTTTCAAATTCTGTTTTCTAATTGAAGGTCAAATGTGACGTTTTATTGTATATGTATTATATGCTGTTATTTGCGGTACGTCCCCTTTAAGAGACTCTGGCTCCTCACAGTCGAGGCAGACATTTTTCAATGCAAGATTTTTGGCTTGCATAAATTATGTTCATGACGTAGTGCAAAAGGCCAATTTTGTGGCAATTTTGCGCGGCTTTGCAGCTCATATAGGATTCACTTAGACACCGGGAGGATTTGTGACTATCTTAAGTGTTGCAGAAAGGGCGACGTCATTAAATATTAAGGCAGGGGAGATCCTATCATTTGCAAGCCTCCTCCTTATCAATGCAAATACCTCTTTTGTGTGCAGCACAGCCTGTCTGGGAGCTGAGATGCATTTTTAATTATGTGTGACTGAAACAAACTGTGACAAGGACCTTGTATAAAAGCGAGGGATTACAGAGAATAAGCTGCATTTCCGCGGTAAGTTGAATATAATAACCGGAGTGTGTTCGGGGCTACACAGCCATGAGTTTGGGTTAATATGCAATGTTCGTAATTAGCATAATTTATATATTTATGATAAAGAGAGGGAAATACATAATATTAGGTCTCTAGGCACGGGTAGAGAGGATTCCTGTCGCCTGGGCTCGCTGCTTGTCTCCTAAAAAGTGGCCGACTTTTATTGGGCAGGATGGGGGTGGGGAGCCCTTCAACACCCGCTGAAGTTTCTGACAGATCCTGCTCTCTAACAGCAGGAAATGCACCATCTTGAATCTGTTTTGTGCTTTCCCGATGAACATTCAACCACTTTATGTGCAGGAAATGTGTGTGTGTCTGCATCTGGAGAGCAACACACAGCATGGCGTGGTGTGTTCAGGCCCCTGCAAACACAGCCATGAATATAAAACTACAGTCCTCTGCATGTGGGTCGGATTTAAGCAGCGTTTAAACCCAAAGTGTGGATATTGTGGGCTAACAGAGGCCACCATACGCAAACTTATTATTTATTTGTATCTGTGAAGTAGCTGCAACACTTGGATGGTGACACTTATTTCTGAAGTGCTGTATGTCCATATTAATACAGTGTTTATCTGTTCCTCATATCCAAATGCCTATATATTATTACAGTATTACAATATTTAACGTTATGATGTATTCCATTTTATGTTATATTCTTATTCCTGCAACTTACTTCAATGATTGTGTCTATTGCATGTCTTTTATGCAATAGTATATGTTTTTATTATGTCTTTATTGAACAAGGACCATGCATAAAAATACAATGTTACAAAGTGGAAAAATGCTTTATGCAAGATTTGAGCTAATAGTTTATTTCCATCTGCAATCCTTGGGCAGACAATCAACGTACACTAAAATCATTGCATAGTCTCTATCACACAAACAATTATCTACTTTACAACTATTATGATTCATTTATTTAAACTCAAAACTCTGTATCATAGTGACATCACCATGGAACACTCACGCTTCTATTGGCTAGCGCTCCAACACATTGTATGTGATAGGCTAAGGGGCGGGACATCTCTAAGCGGTTGACCAATCACAACAGAGCTGGTCAGCTAACCAATCAGAGCAGACTGGGCTCTGGTTTCAGACAGAGGGTGAAAAGAGGTGCTGCAGCCTGAACATCAGCAGGAGAGGACTCTTTAAAGTAGAGACACTACATACTGATATACACCTGAACATCAGCAGGAGAGGACTCTTTAAAGTAGAGACACTACATACTGATATACACCTGAACATCAGCAGGAGAGGACTCTTTAAAGTAGAGACACTACATACTGATATACACCTGAACATCAGCAGGAGAGGACTCTTTAAAGTAGAGACACTACATACTGATATACACCTGAACATCAGCAGGAGAGGACTCTTTAAAGTAGAGACACTACATACTGATATACACCTGAACATCAGCAGGAGAGGACTCTTTAAAGTAGAGACACTACATACTGATATACACCTGAACATCAGCAGGAGAGGACTCTTAAAGTAGAGACACTACATACTGATATACACCTGAACATCAGCAGGAGAGGACTCTTTAAAGTAGAGACACTACATACTGATATACACCTGAACATCAGCAGGAGAGGACTCTTTAAAGTAGAGACACTACATACTGATATACACCTGAACATCAGCAGGAGAGGACTCTTTAAAGTAGAGACACTACATACTGATATACACCTGAACATCAGCAGGAGAAGACTCTTTAAAGTAGAGACACTACATACTGATATACACCTGAACATCAGCAGGAGAGGACTCTTTAAAGTAGAGACAGTACATACTGATATACACCTGAACATCAGCAGGAGAGGACTCTTTAAAGTAGAGACACTACATACTGATATACACCTGAACATCAGCAGAAGAGGACTCTTTAAAGTAGAGACACTACATACTGATATACACCTGAACATCAGCAGGAGAGGACTCTTTAAAGTAGAGACAGTACATACTGATATACACCTGAACATCAGCAGGAGAGGACTCTTTAAAGTAGAGACACTACATACTGATATACACCTGAACATCAGCAGAAGAGGACTCTTTAAAGTAGAGACACTACATACTGATATACACCTGAACACCAGCAGGAGAGGACTCTTTAAAGTAGAGACACTACATACTGATATACACCTGAGCATCAGCAGGAGAGCACTCTTTAAAGTAGAGACACTACATACTGATATACACCTGAACATCAGCAGGAGAGGACTCTTTAAAGTAGAGACACTACATACTGATATACACCTGAACATCAGCAGGAGAGGACTCTTTAAAGGAGAGACACTACATACTGATATACACCTGAACATCAGCAGGAGAGGACTCTTTAAAGTAGAGACACTACATACTGATATACACCTGCACATCAGCAGGAGAGGACTCTTTAAAGTAGAGACACTACATACTGATATACACCTGAACACCAGCAGGAGAGGACTCTTTAAAGTAGAGACACTACATACTGATATACACCTGAACACCAGCAGGAGAGGACTCTTTAAAGTAGAGACCTACATACTGATATACACCTGAACATCAGCAGGAGAGGACTCTTTAAAGTAGAGACACTACATACTGATATACACCTGAACATCAGCAGGAGAGGACTCTTTAAAGTAGAGACACTACATACTGATATACACCTGAGCATCAGCAGGAGAGGACTCTTTAAAGTAGAGACACTACATACTGATATACACCTGAGCATCAGCAGGAGAGGACTCTTTAAAGTAGAGACACTACATACTGATATACACCTGAACATCAGCAGGAGAGGACTCTTCAAAGTAGAGACACTACATACTGATATACACCTGAACATCAGCAGGAGAGGACTCTTTAAAGTAGAGACACTACATACTGATATACACCTGAACATCAGCAGCCCCTTTAAGTCTGTGTTTAGGGCAGATCTTATGTATGTTGCATTGTTGGAGGAGACTTCAGATTTTCTTTGACAAAATAACTTTGTAGTGCATTTGACAAATAAAGCATATTCGTTCTTTGCTCCTTGTATGCAGGATGTCAGGAAGACAGTGACTGGGAGGTGCAGAGAGCCATGAACTCCCAGGACCCCCCCACCAAAGATGCCCCCCTCACTGTCAATGAGCAGGTAACACTCACCTGTGTGTTAACGCACCATCTTCTCTCTCAACTGTAACCTCTCTGCGCTCTGAAAACACTCTGAAAACGTATGTTGTGTGCTGCTGTCACTCTCCATGTGCCCACATAACATTACCATTATGAACTGATTAACATCCATATGAGGATGCACCATCATTTATATATCGGCACGTTCTGCAGGTCTTGCTTTTCTGTTTCCTCACCTCATAGAGCGGTGCAGTGACGAGTCCTAAAACCCGGAGGTGAGTTAGCGTTTCACCACTTCCTGTTCCCTCGTCTCAGAGCCAATCGGATCTCTCCATTGGGGTTTAGGAAACCTATCTGGAACTAAGGTCTGTGTTTGAGACACATTGAAGAGACGGATCACGTTTTGTTATACGACATTAAACGATGGTTGTTACCAAGTGGCTGAATAGGACTACAGAAGTTTTCGAGGCCGTTGTACGTCATTACACCGAACACGTAAACACTCCTCTAAGTTTGTTTGCCCTGTTCTGCTTGAAAGCAAGTCCCTGCCTCCTGCAGACTGTTCAAACAAACGCTTCAACTCGTTCCATTTAGAATCTGTATGTTTGAATATGGATCTGAAGTCGGCGTGACGTTGAAGTCGTGCTGCTGGACTCGGCTGTAGTTCCTTTATAGCATCACGTTAGCATTTTGCTTCTGGAGATTAGATTTATGATTTGAAAATTATAAAAGTAGGGTAGACACGTGGAGATGATCCGGCTGAACAAAACTTGCATTTATCAAACAGGTTCGTTTCCACAGATCTTATTTCCAGCTATTTCCCTAAATCCTCTGGAGAAATCCCGTTGCTTTTTTGTCGAGGGAACCAGCAGCTTCCTTCCGGGTCGGCCTACAAAAATACGTCATCCCTGCACCGCTCTATAATACCTGCCGTTTAATGCTCGTCAGTGTCTTAAACCTGCCATGCTTAATAATGACATTATTAGCAAACCTAAGCAATGCTCTTCACACAGACTGCATTGCTTAAGCTGCTTGTTGGCTGTCATTGTTTTACATGTACTCATGCTCTTCTCATTTGTGATGTTGTGTTTTGTGTCCTAACATGTGCTCGGCTTCCTGTTCTCCTTAGCCATTCACTGTCTGACTGCAGACGTCTTTATTCAGCCATTTAAATCCTCCTGCACTTTGACATTCCCTGCCAAACACCTCCAGGTATGCATCCTCCTCTCTCTTCCTGCACCGTCTCTCTTCACCTGCCGCCAACAACGCTGTCATTTCCTTCTTTATTGCAAATCATGACTCAGCGGTTAGGTCTTAATCAGATTCAACACATGCAGAGAGGGCAAAAGTACACACGTCCTTTACTCAAGTAGAAGTACAGATACTCGTGTTTAAAAATACTCTGGTGAAAGTAGAAGTACTGACTAAACTTCTTTACTCAAGTCAAAGTAAAGAGGCTTTGAAATGTACTTCAGTAAAAAGTACCCATGACTAGCAGCTGCTTTAAAGAGTACCTGACCTCCCTTTATATTAATAGAACAATAATGTCATTGTTAGCTAATGAATGTTTCCATGCTGAACAACGGCAACATGACAACGTTTCCATTGGTCCCTCTTCTTTAGAGAAGACCAGGAAATGATGGATACACGGATCGTGTTCAAATCAATAGGCACGCAATGACTCTAAAGAATAATGATCACGCATCAAACACACATTCAGACTAAAGGAACCAGCTGTTTGGAAAATGAGAGAAGTAGAAAGTACAGGTATTTGAGTTCAACATGTAAGAAGTAGAAAGTACAGGTATTTGAGTTCAACATGTAAGAAGTAGAAAGTTCAGGTATTTGAGTTCAACATGTAAGAAGTAGAAAGTTCAGGTATTTGAGTTCAACATGTAAGAAGTAGAAAGTTCAGGTATTTGAGTTCAACATGTAAGAAGTAGAAAGTTCAGGTATTTGAGTTCAACATGTAAGAAGTAGAAAGTTCAGGTATTTGAGTTCAACATGTAAGAAGTAGAAAGTACAGGTATTTGTGTTCAACATGTAAGAAGTAGAAAGTACAGGTATTTGAGTTCAACATGTAAGAAGTAGAAAGTACAGGTATTTGAGTTCAACATGTAAGAAGTAGAAAGTTCAGGTATTTGGGTTCAACATGTAAGAAGTAGAAAGTACAGGTATTTGTGTTCAACATGTAAGAAGTAGAAAGTACAGGTATTTGTGTTCAACATGTAAGAAGTAGAAAGTACAGGTATTTGTGTTCAACATGTAAGAAGTAGAAAGTACAGGTATTTGTGTTCAACATGTAAGAAGTAGAAAGTACAGGTATTTGAGTTCAACATGTAAGAAGTAGAAAGTACAGGTATTTGTGTTCAACATGTAAGAAGTAGAAAGTACAGGTATTTGAGTTCAACATGTAAGAAGTAGAAAGTTCAGGTATTTGGGTTCAACATGTAAGAAGTAGAAAGTACAGGTATTTGTGTTCAACATGTAAGAAGTAGAAAGTACAGGTATTTGTGTTCAACATGTAAGAAGTAGAAAGTACAGGTATTTGTGTTCAACATGTAAGAAGTAGAAAGTACAGGTATTTGTGTTCAACATGTAAGAAGTAGAAAGTACAGGTATTTGAGTTCAACATGTAAGAAGTAGAAAGTACAGGTATTTGTGTTCAACATGTAAGAAGTAGAAAGTACAGGTATTTGTGTTCAACATGTTATTAGTCCAAGTAAAAAGTCGTCAGAAAAATAAGTAGTGGAGTAAAGTACTGATACCAGAAACATGTACTTAAGTACAGTAACGAAGCATTTGTACTGCACTACTTCCACCTCTGCACTCATGTATTTAAGTGGGCAGAAATAAAGAAGTAGGAAAAGGGAATGTAGTTTTTAGCTTCAGGGTCCTTCGAGTGAGTGAGATTTGTACAGTTTCAAATAGTTTTCAAACACAAATGAGTAACACAGCGTTATCTATAAAACCCTGGACAAGTTAGTTTTGCACATTTTTCTCTTTTCGTCTCAGTTTTTTCGTCCTTATCAGGTTCAGGTTATTTATTTTTACAGTTTAAAATTGTTTTAATTTACAAATGACTGCCACAGTTTTATCTATAAAAACCTGAACAAGAGAAACATTTTTAATCACGTTCTTTTGCACATTTCTCACATCAGGTTCAGGATGTTGTATTTGTAGGTAGATTCAAGATTCAAGGCTTTTATTGTCATTTGAACAAAGCTACAGTAGATATATCAATGAAAAGCTTAGGTCTCAGGCTCCTCCAACAGAGCAACACAATCAAACAGATAAAATAGTGCAGGTAAAAGACAAGGCTTATTATGATCATTGCTGCAGGTGATAGTGATGTCGGGCAATGAGACGATCCGGGTTCTGGAGGTGGAGGTGGACGCGTCTCTGCCCTCGTCCCTGCCTGAGGAGAGGAGTGAGGTGAAATTTGAGGTGGGGGAACGACCTGAGGCCGGCGGCACGCAGGAGGGGCCCCAAAACCCTGGGGGAGTCGGTAAACACTGCTCATATATCAGATAAATACGTATTTTATTAACTGTTTACTTTTTTTTGTATTATTTCAAATTCAAAGGTTTTATTATCATATGCTCAGCAGCTACAGTGTAGAAAGGGCAATGCAATTCTTCTGACCTGAGCTCCTCCAACAATGCAACATATATAATAAAATACAAAGTAGTGCAAAGAGTCTATTATATATAAGCTCAAACTTTTTCAAAAAAAATCTCCAAATGTCTTTTTGAAAATCTCAATTTTTTAAAAATATTTCTAAATTCAAACTTTTCAAGAAATCTTAAAATTCTTAGTTTTTCAAAGAAATCTGTTTTTCGGAAAATGTCTAAATTCTAATTTATTTCGGAAAATCTAAAATGTCTTACTTTTTTCAGAAAATCTCAAAATTCTTTATTTTTTCTTAAAAACATTCAGCAAGTTGACTAAAAGCTGCAGATATCAAATGCTGCAAGAAGCTCAAAACATAACGGAGACCAGGGGGACACTAAAGAGTGACGCACACAGCTGGGAGACCAGGGGGACACTAAAGAGTGACGCACACAGCTGGGAGACCAGGGGACACTAAAGAGTGACGCACACAGCTGGGAGGCCAAGGGACACTAAAGAGTGACGCACACAGCTGGGAGACCAGGGGACACTAAAGAGTGACGCACACAGCTGGGAGACCAGGGGGACACTAAAGAGTGACGCACACAGCTGGGAGACCAGGGGACACTAAAGAGTGACGCACACAGCTGGGAGGCCAAGGGACACTAAAGAGTGACACACACAGCTGGGAGACCAGGGGACACTAAAGAGTGACGCACACAGCTGGGAGACCAGGGGACACTAAAGAGTGACGCACACAGCTGGGAGACCAGGGGACAATAAAGAGTGACGCACACAGCTGGGAGACCAGGGGACACTAAAGAGTGACGCACACAGCTGGGAGACCAGGGGACACTAAAGAGTGACGCACACAGCTGGGAGACCAGGGGACACTAAAGAGTGACGCACACAGCTGGGAGACCAGGGGACACTAAAGAGTGACGCACACAGCTGGGAGACCAGGGGACACTAAAGAGTGACGCACACAGCTGGGAGACCAGGGGACACTAAAGAGTGACGCACACAGCTGGGAGACCAGGGGACACTAAAGAGTGACGCACACAGCTGGGAGACCAGGGGACACTAAAGAGTGACGCACACAGCTGGGAGACCAGGGGACACTAAAGAGTGACGCACACAGCTGGGAGACCAGGGGGACACTAAAGAGTGACGCACACAGCTGGGAGGACCAGGGGACACTAAAGAGTGACGCACACCAGCTGGGAGGCCAAGGGACACTAAAGAGTGACACACACAGCTGGGAGACCAGGGGACACTAAAGAGTGACGCACACAGGAGCAGGTAAGAGGACACAGCTGGGACCAATAAAGAGTGACGCACACAGCTGGGAGACCAGGGGACACTAAAGAGTGACGCACACAGCTGGGAGACCAGGGGACACTAAAGAGTGACGCACACAGCTGGGAGACCAGGGGACACTAAAGAGTGACGCACACAGCTGGGAGACCAGGGACACTAAAGAGTGACGCACACAGCTGGGAGACCAGGGGACACTAAAGAGTGACGCACACAGCTGGGAGACCAGGGGACACTAAAGAGTGACGCACACAGCTGGGAGACCAGGGGACACTAAAGAGTGACGCACACAGCTGGGAGACCAGGGGACACTAAAAAGTGACGCACACAGCTGGGAGACCAGGGGACACTAAAGAGTGACGCACACAGCTGGGAGACCAGGGGACACTAAAGAGTGGATTAGGAAATTCGGATTTATTTTCCTGGGATTTAAACCCCTTCCCCGTCTCTATTAATTTAATTTTTTCGCCTACAATATCGCTATACTCCGTTGCATATACCCTGTTTTTCTGTAAAGCGACCTTGGGTCCCCTGAAAGTTATTATTATTATTACTTCATGTTTTTAATGCCACTCTATACACAAAGCTGCCCTGCTTTTAAATGTCAGTAACCCCCCCCCTGCTGTGCTCCTGCAGGTCTGGTTTCTGTGGAGGTTTCTGCTCCTGCCGTCCAGACGATGCCTCCTGCTGTCAGTCTGTCTCTGTCTCATCCTCAGGCCAACATGCCCATCACCGTGCAGAGCTGCCCTCAGGTACGATCCATCATCAAACACAGAGCACATCGTTAATACTTATCTGAAGTCTTAGGAGGTGTAGCGACAGCAGGTAACAAACAAAGTCTCGGAGAGGCTGAGGCCGGGCCTGTTTGCTGTTGTATGACAAGCAACAAAAAGCACTTGCTGAAATCAAAATTGTAGTGAATAATAATGAAAAATGAGATGATCAACTTATTTTACGTAGACATTGTAATAAGGATCAAAGCAATCCTAAAGCTTCCAGTCATTAAAAAAACTGGCACAATTTAAAACGACTTCAATTATGTGATATACGATCAATCACATCGACCAATGGATTCCAGTTCCCTGTCCTTTAAGATGGACTTAATGACATATAGCTCCAACACTCGATATTGAAATGTAGAAAGATGTAGTATTAGCTTGGTAAAAACCAGTGTGCCAGTAAAAAAACAGATTAATGAGTTCCCCGGGTACCAACTCTTCCTCTTCTTCCTCCTCTTCCTCCCCAGGTGCTGACCCAGGAGAGTCTGGCCTCCCTGTTGACGGGGATGATGGCTCAGACGGGGTCTATGGGCCAGCCCATGCTGATCCCCCTCAGCATGGCCGGATCTATCGGGGGCGGGGGTCTCGCTGTCCTCACGCTACCCTCCACTAACGTAGCCTCTCTTCCCGGATACACTACTGCGAACACGGCCGGGAACCTCCTCAAACTGCCCTTCGCCGGCCTCCAGGGTAACACAGCAACCGTGTGTGAAAATCTGTGACAAAAATGTGTATATGTATTAGATAGCTAGATAGATAGATACTTTATTAATCCCACATTGGACATACAGTATAACACTAACTCTGAATTTGTGAGAAAATCTGTATTTTTGGATTTTGAGAAAAAAAGTCAGGATTTTGAGAAAATACAGAATTTTGAGAAAAAAGTCAGAATTTTGAGAGAAAGTCAGAATTTTTAGATTTTGAGAAAAAAAGTCAGGATTTTAAGAGAAAGTCTGAATTTTTTGAGAAAGTCTGAATTTTTAGAGAAAGTCTGAATTTTTAGAGAAAGTCTGAATTTTTAGAGAAAGTCAGAATTTTGAGAGAAAGTCAGAATGTTAACATTTTGAGAATCATGACAGCATGTAAGCTGTCAAAGATCGCAGGGGGGGCGCCAGACCTCAGATTATTTGAGGCCATATTTAGACTTTTTTATTTATTTATTTTTACATATAATTGTAAGGCAATACATGATTGTCACTAAAAGCCTTGTCTCTACATTACAATAAAATATAAAAACTAATTGTTTAATTAATTTTAATAAAAATTCAAGTTAGCATTAAAGGCATAAAAAGACAGAAATGTATAATTATTTCTTTAATAGAAATGTTTCTTCTGCCCGTAAAGTGTCCAAACCAGGCTTTTCTGGATAAGCGCATTTTTTAAACAGTCATTATCCATGCCGGTTTCAGTTGGATTATTTGTCACAGTTGTGAATCCACATAAACACATCGGCAAAATCCGGTTTACTTTGAGCATGTGTTTTAAACAGTTTAATCCCTTTGTGAATTGTTTCCACTTGCGCCTTTAATTTATTCACACAGCGGGAATCCAAATGATTTAATCCTGAGTCCAATAACCATCAAAGTCACTCCAATAGTGCTCCTTAATTACGCTTTCATCCTCCTTTAACAACATACTTCACATTCATCCAGTTTGTGACAGTAGTTGTAGCATTTTGAGACTTTTAAACTTTAATTACTGCTTTTGCGCCCCTCCCCCCCTTGTGTGTGTGTGTGTGTGTGTGTGTGTGTGTGGGGGGGCGCAACATCCAACAGGAGTCATTTGGGGGGGCTCTTGGGAAAAAAGGTTGGGAACCCCTGACCTAGAAGAACCGGTATTCTTCCATCTTGTGACTGTGTAACTCCCTCTCTTGGATATCAGTATGTGAAGGACACTGCTCAGGAACTAGTTGATGCTCTGTATGTGATGACTACTTCCATTCTGGAGAGGATCACAGATACATGGATCCTGAGATTGAAGCTCAAGCTGGAGACGAGTGATATTTTCCTAACAATGAATAAATAAAGATTGAGATTGACTAACCTCTTGATTGTTGTGCTCAGCAGCGACGGTCCTGAACTCTCTGCAGCCCCAGCTTCAGACCAGCGCTCAGACGATGTTCCAGCCTCAGGTCCAGGTGACGTCTCCCTCACCTGTCCCTCAGGTGTCTGCAGCTCAGACCTCCTCCTCCTCCCAGTCCAACATCTCCCTCGCAGCGCTGCAGAACGCAGGACTCTCCATCAACCCCGCCATCGTAAGACTGATCCTCTGTTAGTTATACTTTGTGTACTGTTTTATATCATAAAGGACGATTGTGGCTGCGAGGAAGTGCTGTCGTCTTTCAACTTTAAAGGTCACCTATTATGCAAAATCCTCTTCTTCATGTCTCTTCTACATCAACATGTGTCCCCTCTTCTTCATGTCTCTCCTACATCAACATGTGTCCCCTCTTCTCCATGTCTCTTCTACATCAACATGTGTCCCCTCTTCTTCATGTCTCTTCTACATCAACATGTGTCCCCTCTTCTTCATGTCTCTTCTACATCAACATGTGTCCCCTCTTCTTCATGTCTCTTCTTCATCAACATGTGTCCCCTCTTCTTCATGTCTCTTCTACATCAACATGTGTCCCCTCTTCTTCATGTCTCTTCTACATCAACATGTGTCCCCTCTTCTTCATGTCTCTTCTACATCAACATGTGTCCCCTCTTCTTCATGTCTCTTCTACATCAACATGTGTCCCCTCTTCTTCATGTCTCTTCTTCATCAACATGTGTCCCCTCTTCTTCATGTCTCTTCTACATCAACATGTGTCCCCTCTTCTTCATGTCTCTTCTACATCAACATGTGTCCCCTCTTCTTCATGTCTCTTCTTCATCAACATGTGTCCCCTCTTCTTCATGTCTCTTCTACATCAACATGTGTCCCCTCTTCTTCATGTCTCTTCTACATCAACATGTGTCCCCTCTTCTTCATGTCTCTTCTACATCAACATGTGTCCCCTCTTCTTCATGTCTCTTCTACATCAACATGTGTCCCCTCTTCTTCATGTCTCTCCTACATCAACATGTGTCCCCTCTTCTTCATGTCTCTTCTACATCAACATGTGTCCCCTCTTCTTCATGTCTCTTCTACATCAACATGTGTCCCCTCTTCTTCATGTCTCTTCTACATCAACATGTGTCCCCTCTTCTTCATGTCTCTTCTACATCAACATGTGTCCCCTCTTCTTCATGTCTCTTCTACATCAACATGTGTCCCCTCTTCTTCATGTCTCTTCTACATCAACATGTGTCCCCTCTTCTTCATGTCTCTTCTACATCAACATGTGTCCCCTCTTCTTCATGTCTCTTCTACATCAACATGTGTCCCCTCTTCTTCATGTCTCTTCTACATCAACATGTGTCCCCTCTTCTTCATGTCTCTTCTACATCAACATGTGTCCCCTCTTCTCCATGTCTCTTCTACATCAACATGTGTCCCCTCTTCTTCATGTCTCTTCTACATCAACATGTGTCCCCTCTTCTCCATGTCTCTTCTACATCAACATGTGTCCCCTCTTCTTCATGTCTCTCCTACATCAACATGTGTCCCCTCTTCTTCATGTCTCTTCTACATCAACATGTGTCCCCTCTTCTTCATGTCTCTTCTACATCAACATGTGTCCCCTCTTCTTCATGTCTCTTCTACATCAACATGTGTCCCCTCTTCTTCATGTCCTCTTCTACATCAACATGTGTCCCCTCTTCTTCATGTCTCTTCTACATCAACATGTGTCCCCTCTTCTTCATGTCTCTTCTACATCAACATGTGTCCCCTCTTCTTCATGTCTCTTCTACATCAACATGTGTCCCCTCTTCTTCATGTCTCTTCTACATCAACATGTGTCCCCTCTTCTTCATGTCTCTTCTACATCAACATGTGTCCCCTCTTCTTCATGTCTCTTCTACATCAACATGTGTCCCCTCTTCTCCATGTCTCTTCTACATCAACATGTGTCCCCTCTTCTTCATGTCTCTTCTACATCAACATGTGTCCCCTCTTCTCCATGTCTCTTCTACATCAACATGTGTCCCCTCTTCTTCATGTCTCTTCTACATCAACATGTGTCCCCTCTGTGGAAAGAGACTCTGAATGTTTCAGGAACAAAGATTCTCTCTCTTTTTGATCCATTTCTATAAAAACCTGTCTGAAAATGAGCTGATCAGATTTTGGCCACTTTATGATGTCATAACGATGTTTTGTCTTGTAGCCAATCACCAACCAAGGTAACCCCCCCCCCCATTATCACCTGAATCTCCTAGAGCACCATTGAGTTCTTTGTGACCAAATGTCTCTCAGAGGGGCGTGGGGAGGGGCTCCTTATTTTCATCTAAAGTAACAGACAGAGAATCAGCACTTTGGAAACAGGGCTGAAACAGAGGGGATTATGGGTAATGCTGCAACAGTATAATGGGGGACCTTTAAGAATGTCCTCCACAGTAAAGACTGGATAAAGCGCTTTATAAGTACAGTCTGTTTTGAGTTCACTAAACCTGCTGTGTTCCCCTGTTCTCAGTTCAGCGCTGCCTCTCTGGGAGCTCAGCCTCAGTTCCTCAGCTCCCTCACCTCCACCCCCATCATCACCAGCAACATGTCCAACATGGCGGGCATCACCAGCCAGCTGATCACCAACGCTCAGGGACAGGTGGGTGCTGCCAAATAATCACACTCACTTTATATCGTGTTACTGTGTAGTTTGAATAGTGTGATAAAGGAGGACTATGCTGAGGTTATTTAGAATACAGACATATTAACATTTACTACAGGTGATATTGCCATAATGCAGTTGTGCCCGTCTACGAAGTTGCTGTGAAGTCTGCCTAGGTTTATATAGCAACAAGGATTTGAAGGTATCGTATGATGCTCGGCGTTGGCTAATCGGTGGGACCCAGGAACCCCTCAACAAAAAAAACACTTGTTTGCTATCCTGGCTCAAAAACACATCTTCTGTTGCAAACTTAATACCTGGTTTACCTTCGCCATTAAATTAAACCAATAACACACAAATAACGAAATTGAGCGCGCCATTAGTTTAGCCTATTTGAACCAAATATATCTGCATTTTTCTTGCTGTACTGAGTTTGTCTCGTCACAGTTTATTTATTATAATCCGTTTGGACAAAAGCATCAGCTAAATGTAATGTATCTCAACGTGAAGCTAGTGTTGGACCAGGCAAGATATAACTTGGAGGAGAATAACCTGCCATGACGTTTTAATTGACACGTACATTTCATCGTCCCACATTGTCCACTTTTCCTTGCAGCCGTTGCATAATACCTCGTCTAATGTGAGCGTAGAGGGAGTCTCTTCTTCCTCATGAATTCCCCTTGTCATCTTTCCTTCACTTCATGGCGTTCTCTTGACTGCAGCCTCAATAAGATACAACAGACTTCATGATCAAATAAAAAGGGTAAAGGAGTAATCATCAGGCAATTTGCTATCCTTAAAGGTCCCCTATTATACTGTTTTTCATCAATATATTATAGGTCTCAGATATATCCAGAGCCTGTCTGTGATTGGCTGAAACACCAAACAGATCATTGCAGCATTACCCATAATCCCCTCTGTTTCCAAAGTGCTGATTCTCTGTCTGTTACTTTAGATGAAAATAAGGAGCCCCTCCCCACGCCCCTCTGAGAGACATTTGGTTAAAAATAACTAGGGCTGTCAGTCGATTAAAATAATTAATCGCACATTTTTTATCTGTTCTAAATGGTGTGTGTGTGTGTGTGTGTGTGTGTGTGTGTGTGTGTGTGTGTGTGTGTGTGTGTGTGTGTGTGTGTGTGTGTGTGTGTGTGTGTGTGTGTGTGTGTGTGTGTGTGTGTGTGTGTGTGTGTGTGTGTGTGTGATGGAGCTATGTGCAACTCAAGGCATATGCTCGAACGGGAGCTGCCTGGACGCTGCAATCATGTTGCACTATCCGTGCTGAGTGTGCTGACTTCTCGTACCGTGTCCCACTGTCTGGCTTCCTGCATAAAGTCAAGTGCTCGGCGCAGTTGTGGCGAAATGTCGCTCCTCTGTTTTCATTTAAACAGCTCCGTATATCCGTTAGCGCAGCTAGCTAGCCCAACAACAATGCACGTAAGGTCTCTCGCTCGCTCGGGCCACACATACACACACCCTCCCGGTCCTCCCAACAGCCAGTCGGTGCCTGCCGGTGAGCGTGGAAGTGTGGTCTGTCACAAGCGGGCGACAGGAGCGGGGCTGTCAGCATCAGCTTGTAGATGGTATTTTAAACTCGATGCGCTCTTAAACTACGGGGCGTCCGAGGAAAAAAAATACACATGCGTTAATCGCGTTAAAATAATTAGTGGCGTTAATTTTTGTTTGCGTTAACGCGTTATTAACGCGTTAACTTGACAGCCCTAAAAATAACACAATAGGCGCTTTCACACCGGAGTACTTTTCCCCGTACTTTCCCCTTTTAGTTCCGATAGTTCCTGGGATTTTGCGTTCACACCAAAACGAGAACTTAGTTCATGAGAACTTTTCCCCCCTTTTCAGTCCCTGCTAGAGAGGTGGTACTTTCCTGGGGAGAAAAAAGTGGGAGTCCCAGCAGCTATTTTGCATAATAGGTGACCTTTAAACATTTTCTACAGGTCATAGGAACCCTGCCGCTGTTTTTGAACCCAGCTTCTCTGGGTGGAGGGGCTGCACAAACGCTCCAGAGTCTTCAAGGTCTTCAAGGTCTTCAAGGTATCCAAGGACACTCAAATCCAGCACCAGACACTTTTTACACTTCTATGGACAATCTTGCACTAATGTACATTCCCAAAGATATTGAAGTGAAGTTATTTTGTATATATTGATTGTTGTGTTTTTATCTTAATGTGTGCATATGTATACATGTGTCTGTTGATTGTGTATATATAGTATATACATATTTTATACATATTTGTATTGTTGTAATCGGGATTGTGGGAAACAGTATTTCGATCTCTCTGTCTACTAAAAGACTGACAATACAGTTTACTTTGACTCCTAGGTCTTCAAGGTCTTCAATGTCTTCAAGGTCTTCAAGGTCTTCAAGGTATCCAAGGACTCCAGGGTCTCCAGGGTTTCCAGGGGCTCCAGGGGCTCCAGGGTCTTCAGGGTCTCCAGGGTCTCCAGGTCCAGACTGTGACCCCCCAGCTGGTTCTGAACTCTCAGGGTCAGATCATCGCCACGCTGGGAAACGGATGCGCTGTGACGTCGGCTGCAGTTCAGCCCAAAGTCACTGCTACTCCGACATTCACCAAACCCATCTCACAGGTACAGACTGTCTGTGATTGGGTGGAATACAAAGTGGTTTTTGCTTTGAAACAGACCGAAAGCTTATAAAGTCGTGCAGTGATGACGTATTTGTGTAGGCCGCATGGGTTCCCTCGACAAAAAAAAGCAACGGGACTTCTCCATAGGATTTTGGAATATTGTAAAAATTAAGATCTGTGGAAAACGAACCTCTTTGATAAATGCACGTTTTGTTCAGCCGGATAATCTCCACATGTCTATCCTACTTTTATAATTTTTCCAGTCATAAATCTAATCGCAAGAAGCTAAATGCTAACGTTATGCTATAAAGGAACTACAGCCGAGTCCAGCAGCACGACTTCAACGTCACGCCAACTTAAGATCCATATTCAAACACACAGATTCTAGATGGATAGAGTTGAAGCGTTTGTTGGAACACTTTGCAGGAGGCAGGGACTTGCTTTCGAGCAGAACAGAAACTAACTTAGAGGAGTGTTTACGTGTTCGGCGTAATGACGTACAACGGCCTCCACAACTTCTGTAGTCCTATTCAGCCACTTGGTAACAACCATCGTTTTTCAGACACGTAAACTCTTCAGAAATCACCAGATGGATCACTGCTGATGGATTTAATGTCGTAGAACAAAACGTGATCCCTCTCTTCAATTTGTGTCAACCACAGACCTTATTTCCAGATATTTTCCAAAAACGAGTTAAGTGGTAAAATTCTGACGCACTTCCGGGTTTTAGGACTCGTTCCTGCACCACTCTATACCGCGTCTAATGTGAGTGTAGTGGGAGTCTCTTCTAACTGTTTCTGTTCCCCCAGGCTTCAGTAACGACCGTCAGTCAGTCCCCGATCGTCATCGCCCCGCAGCCGTCCCTCATGAAGACCCCGCTGCCCCCCGCGGTGAACATCAGCTGTGGAGACATGGCTAAAGTGGGCCAGCTCATCGGCAGTGCGTTCCCCCCCTCTCATCCACACACTGATCCACACACCGATCCACACACTGATTCTACACTGTAGCTTATGTGCAGATGACAATAAAACCTTTGAATCTTTTGAATGTAGAGCCGCAGCAGGTCGTCAGCGGCGAGGAGGGGATAAATCTGGACGAGATCCGAGAGTTCGCCAAAAACTTCAAGATCCGCCGGCTGTCTCTCGGTCTCACGCAGACGCAAGTAGGCCAGGCGCTCACCGCCACCGAGGGCCCGGCGTACAGCCAGTCCGCCATCTGCAGGTACTTCACTGAACCCAACATGAAGCCCTGATTCCCTCAGCAATGTAGGGTAAAAACTATTCTCTCTTTATAATGGAAGTTGTTTCCATCCATTAAAACAGACATTTCTCACGCGTTATCTTTTAATTCATTTGTTTTACTAACAGCTGTGATGACTCCTTTGACTTCACATGATGTGTGGATGTTATACGACTTAAGGCCCGGACACACCAAGCTAATTTCGGCCGTCGATAGATGTCTGGCCGTCGATGAGCGTCCTGTCGCCCTACTCAGATTGGTGTGTCCCGCACCGTTGTGTCTTTTCGGCCGTGCCGACACCTTCCGCTCCCGATTGAACATGTTGAATTGGGAGCGGAGGCTGTCGGCAAAATAAATTACTCTGATTGGCTGTTCAGCTTAGCGAATCAGTGCATGAGAAGCTAAACAGAAGTGAGGTATGCAAACAAACGAATAAGAAGGCACACACAGACTGATACCGCACTAAACATGTTTAAGATTATAAGTCGCTATGTGAAACAGTCTGTGATGGACGAGAGTGAAAATGGAACGCACACAATATTATATTGTGTGCGTTCCATTTTCACTCTCGTCCATATGTTGTTTGTATCATCCAGTCTGTCTTCCGGTTGTTGCCTCTTTTGAATGACGAATAAACACTACCGCCGCCTGCTGGTAAGGAGAGTTATTGCCACTCACACATGCGCAGTTCGTACGTGCTACTTGGCCGTCGGCTGAAGTCTTTGCGGTGTGTTCCAGTGCGACTGTTGGTCAAGACGCAGGAGACGTGAGGCGACACAACAGTCGGGTCCGTCGGGACGTGTTCTTTGGTGTCAGTTTGGGCGTCAGGGCCTTTACGTGTTATAATTGTGAATCAAAGCCATGGAGGTTATGGTCATGGTGCTGTTTGTTGATTGGTTTGTCTCTTAGCAACATTAGAGAAACTACAAGCTTGATGTTCATGAAACTGGGTGACATGTTGGAGAATGGGCCCAAGAAACCCGTCTGAATCACAGTTTTCACATCAGACATCAAATCCTGAATGCAAAATGTTGAATCTAGCCGGATGCTCATGAAACTTGTGTTAATCACACATTCAAAAATAAGAGAATAAAGGCCTTTACATTAGTCAAACAAACCCAGACAGAAGAGGCAACACTCAAATAAAATGATAAACGAAATGACTTCATCTTTCTTTATCTTTTATGGTTTGTTATATAATTTAACTTTTAAAAAACTATGTTTCGACAGCTTTTTATGTCTCTTAAAAGCTGGCGCTGTGGGTATTGTAGTCTTTTAAAATCCCTTGACTACAAAGGTCGCCACTAGGTGACATTTCATTGGACCTTTTCACAAAAACTGGCTAAAAAAAGGGTGATTTTACGTAAAGAAAATAATAAAAGTAATAAAGAAAGGGGGTGGGTGGTAAAAAATGTTAAACTAATACATTTAAATACAAATAAAAATACAAGTACATTACAAATATATATTAAAATCATATAAATGGGGATTATAATTAAACCCTAACTTCTAAGAGATTTATAGTTAGAGATAGAAAAAAACAAAAATGATGTATTGTTAGATTAAAGCTGATGTAATTACAGTAATATATATATATATATATATATATATATCCTGCTGAATATCTTTTGCTCCGCAGGTTTGAAAAGCTGGACATCACGCCTAAGAGCGCCCAGAAGCTGAAGCCGGTTCTGGAGAAGTGGCTGGCCGAGGCGGAGCACTGGAACCAGAAGGGACAGCAGAACCTCATGGAGTTCGTCGGCGGAGAACCGTCCAAAAAACGAAAGCGACGCACGAGCTTCACGCCGCAGGCCATCGAAGTCCTGAACTCATACTTTGACAAGAACGCGCTGCCGACGGGACAAGAGATCACGGAAATGGCTCGAGAGCTGAACTACGATCGAGAGGTGGTGAGAGTTTGGTTCTGCAACAGGAGACAAACGCTGAAGAACACGAGCAAAATCAACGTCTTCCAGGTCCAGTAGCAACGTCCTTCTGGAGATATTTCACACTGACACACAGGGAAGGAGGAGAATACAAGCCAAGTGGAAAAATATGAACTTTGGTAACACTTTATTTTAAGGTACACATATTCACCATCAACTAGTTGTTCATTAACATGCATATTAGCAGTATATTGGCTCTGTAGTAGTCAGTATAAAACACGCCTTGTTCTACATGACCATATTCTACAAGTACTAGGCCATTAGTTAAGAGTTTGTCTTCAATAACCATCTAATTAGTGCTTATTTATTGTAAGTAAGGACGTTGTTGTACATGAGTTACGGTCTTAATGTGCTCAATATGGGCCTAATAACTCTCATAATAACACCTAACAAATATGGTCTATTCTTATTTAACAAGACATGAAACTAAAAGTGTTAATTGTGTCAAAATAACTCAAAATGAGGTTTTTCTAACTCAGAATAAGTTCCCTATTTTAAAGTGAAGTCTTGTTCATAACCAATAAACTAGTAGTTTGACTCTAATGTGTAAATTAACAACTAGATGACGGGGAATATGTGTACCTTAATCTAAAGTGTTTCCTGAACTTTTTAACATGAAGAGAGATTACACATAAAAGAGTTCTAATAACAATCGTATTTTAAGATATGTGTACACAACTCCTGTGAAGTCAAACGGCATGGTCCTTTTATCCTATAGAGTGATGATAATAACATTTAATATTTAATAATATTTGAACTTTTATACAAGTGGTTTTATAGGAAGATCCCTCTGAGTTATCAAAGTGGCAGTGCATTGAGTCACATTGATTTTAGTCGCATAATTGTCACTTTACGCTGATATTTGAACAACCACCATGGATGTTTTTAAAAATGCTCATTTATTTTATATTCAGGTGGTAGTTGTATACATTGGCAGCTTGTAAAACCTAAATAGGATGCTGTAGACTGAAAAACAACCCTTTATTAATCAGAATTCGTCGTCTAATTAACACCAAAAATGAATTTTCCATCCATGACTCTGAAGCCATGTTTGGGGACAATCACCATTTTTATATTTCTTATTGAAAATCACAAAAAATCTGCATTAATTTCCTCGCGTTCGGCTTTCATTTCTTTATTGAGCAGCATAAAATAATTGTGCCGCACCGTCGGGGGTCCAGAGGGAATGATTTCTGACAAAAACTTGACTATTGCCCATGAAGCCACAACTGTAAACTAATCAGTTTTAAAATGTTACTTTCATACTGTATATGTGTGTGTGTGTGTGTGTGTGTGTGTGTGTGTGTGTGTGTGTGTTTTGTGTTCACACTTCAATGTGCTTTAATACTCTGAGAGTATGTGGTTTTCCTCCCATTTCACTGTTGTGACCGGTGCTTCTGCTGCATTTTGAATCTCAAGTTAGATAACGTTTATTGTCAAAATAGAAGCTTAAAGTACGGTGGCCGACAGGAGCGAACGCACTACTACGGCCCAAAGCACTTCCATCAGGAGCAACGCTCTGCAGTTTCAGAAACGATGCGAATATAAAAACACAAATGTGCCAAAACACATGCAAAGAAATGAAGAAACATGACACTTGAGGAAAGCTGCATAAACTAAACGGAAACCAGGGGACACTAAAGAGTGACGCACACAGCTGGGAGACCAGGGGACACTAAAGAGTGACGCACACAGCTGGGAGACCAGGGGACACTAAAGAGTGACGCACACAGCTGGGAGACCAGGGGACACTAAAGAGTGATGCACACAGCTGGGAGACCAGGGGACACTAAAAAGTGATGCACACAGCTGGGAGACCAGGGGACATTAAAAAGTGATGCACACAGCTGGGAGACCAGGGGACACTAAAGAGTGACAACTGTCTCTGTTGTTGGAAACTTACCTAAAATGTTTGATGGTCTTATTTGAACAATGTGATCACATGACTCCTTCTGATGTCACTGCAGATCTGCTGTAAGCTAGCTAGCTAACGTAGCTAACCTAGACGTTTCAGATCTACTGACAAACACTGACAGTTATGAGACAGACTCACTCTGACACAGAGACAGTTGTTCAGCTTTATAATCCTGAACGTCACCAAGCGCTCTGGTCCCAGCTGTGTGCGTCACTCTTTAGTGTCCCCTGGTCTCCCAGCTGTGTGCGTCACTCTTTAGTGTCCCCTGGTCTCCCAGCTATGTGCGCCACTCTTTAGTGTCCCCTGGTCTCCCATCTGTGTGCGTCACTCTTTAGTGTCCCCTGGTCTCCCAGCTGTGTGCGTCACTCTTTAGTGTCCCCTGGTCTCCCAGCTATGTGCGCCACTCTTTAGTGTCCCCTGGTCTCCCATCTGTGTGCGTCACTCTTTAGTGTCCCCTGGTCTCCCAGCTATGTGCGCCACTCTTTAGTGTCCCCTGGTCTCCCAGCTGTGTGCGTCACTCTTTAGTGTCCCTTGTCTCCCAGCTATGTGCGCCACTCTTTAGTGTCCCCTGGTCTCCCAGCTGTGTGCGTCACTTTTTAGTGTCCCTTGGTCTCCCAGCTGTGTGCGTCACTCTTTAGTGTCCCCTGGTCTCCCAGCTGTGTGCGTCACTCTTTAGTGTCCCCTATTCTCCCAGCTGTGTGCGTCACTCTTTAGTGTCCGCTTGTCTCCCAGCTGTGTGCGCCACTCTTTAGTGTCCCCTGGTCTCCCAGCTGTGTGCGTCACTCTTTAGTGTCCGCTTGTCTCCCAGCTATGTGCGCCACTCTTTAGTGTCCCCTGGTCTCCCAGCTGTGTGCGTCACTCTTTAGTGTCCCCTGGTCTCCCAGCTGTGTGCGTCACTCTTTAGTGTCCCCTGGTCTCCCAGCTGTGTGTGTCACTCTTTAGTGTCCCCTGGTCTCCCAGCTATGTGCGCCACTCTTTAGTGTCCCCTGGTCTCCCAGCTATGTGTGTCACTTTTTAGTGTCCCCTGTGTTTTGGAACATCTGTGTTTTTATATTTGCATCGATAGCAAGCTGCAGCGGGTTTCTCCTAATGGAAATGTTTCTGGCGGTTGTAGCACGTTTGCAATCAAACACCGTATGAATTGGTCTAAAATGAACTTAAAACTGTCTCATGTTGCCTATAAGCATTAACAACCATTTATATACTTTGAAAGCCTAAAATCTGTCAAATGGCTGAATCACACATTGTAAGGACCTGTTCAGCCAATGAAAGGTGATGTTCTTTAATATGTTTAATCTGAATGAGTGTTTGCATGCGCAGTGTGAAATTATTTTGGTGTTTTTTTTCTGTATCTTTGCCAATTCTTCACAAATTCTTTGCACTTTAGTGAAAGCGGGGAAAGCAACAAAGGGAAATGAATGGTTTGAATACAGGTTTCATTTATGTGTGGGAGAATTTGATTTCTACATTTTCATGTAGCAGTAATGGTGACAAATGCAATCATCAACTTAACTATCATTAAGATTAATGTAATTTAAAAATAATAATATCATTCAGTGAACTATAAGGTGCATTTTATGATCTACATCATATTTTCCTTTTGAATCGTTTGAAACAAGTCTCTATATTACAGTGGACATACAGTGAAATACAAAATAATTGATATCGCAAAGGTTACGCTTTAAAAGGTCCCCTATTATGCTCTTTTCAACAATATATTACAGGTCTCAGATACAGAACAAGTGTTTGGCTCGAAACACCAGACAGATCATTGCAGCAAATTGCAGGGGGGGGGTTACCTTGGTTGCTGATTGGCTAATGGTTACACAAGACAAAACATCGTTATGAATAAAGTGGCCAAAATCTGATCAGCTCATTTTCAGACAGGTTTTTATAGAAATGGATCAAAAAGAGAGAATCTTTGTTCCTGAAACTTTCAGAGTCTCTTTCCACAGAGGGGACACATGTTGATGTAGAAGAGACATGAAGAAGAGGGGACACATGTTGATGTAGAAGAGACATGAAGAAGAGGGGACACATGTTGATGTAGAAGAGACATGAAGAAGAGGGGACACATGTTGATGTAGAAGAGACATGGAGAAGAGGGGACACATGTTGATGTAGAAGAGACATGGAGAAGAGGGGACACATGTTGATGTAGAAGAGACATGGAGAAGAGGGGACACGTGTTGATGTAGAAGAGACATGAAGAAGAGGGGACACATGTTGATGTAGAAGAGACATGAAGAAGAGGGGACACATGTTGATGTAGAAGAGACATGAAGAAGAGGGGACACATGTTGATGTAGAAGAGACATGAAGAAGAGGGGACACATGTTGATGTAGAAGAGACATGAAGAAGAGGGACACATGTTGATATAGAAGAGACATGAAGAAGAGGGGACACATGTTGATGTAGAAGAGACATGAAGAAGAGGGGACACATGTTGATGTAGAAGAGACATGAAGAAGAGGGGACACATGTTGATATAGAAGAGACATGAAGAAGAGGGGACACATGTTGATGTAGAAGAGACATGAAGAAGAGGGGACACATGTTGATGTAGAAGAGACATGAATAAGAGGGGACACATGTTGATGTAGAAGAGACATGAAGAAGAGGGGACACATGTTGATGTAGAAGAGACATGGAGAAGAGGGGACACATGTTGATGTAGAAGAGACATGAAGAAGAGGGGACACATGTTGATGTAGAAGAGACATGGAGAAGAGGGGACACATGTTGATGTAGAAGAGACATGGAAAAGTGGACTTTGCATAATAGGGGACCTTTAAAATGTGTGTTTCTGTTTTGTTCAATTAGAAAGAACAACATGTTATATTGTAAGCTAAGAGAAAATAAGTTATAATAATAAGATATCTGTTAGCAGTCATTTCATTCTGCAAAGCACATTTAAAGTTCAGACAGAAGGGAAAACAGAAGTTTGATGGTTTTGTTTTGTAATTATCTGTCAGATGAATTAAATAAACCCTGTTTTTATTAATCATTTCTTATTGTTGTGTATTTATTTATTTGTAAGCTTTACGTTGGATAACATCAAGATGCACCTTCATTAGATCCACGAGGAGGAAATCCAGTTATTGCAACCGGACGGAGAAAAACGCAGGTGAAGTAAAATAAACATAGAATAAAAATCCAAATTATGGAAGACTATTTAGAGGTAAAACAAGTTTACGTAAATATTGTAAATTATGATATATTGTGGGTTATAAGACATAGTTGAGGCTTGGTTGTGTTATAATATAGTAGTATATATATCAATATATATTATAGCAGAGGTGGGAAGTAACTAAGTACATTTACTCAAGTACTGTGCCATCGTTAGCATTACAGATCGCCTACCAGCAGGGTAAGGCTACATAAAGGGTTACACTAGCAATGCTAATTAATGCTAACTGCTAGCTAGCTGGTGAATCTGCAATTCAAAATGTTGTTGAAGGCCTGATAACATTTAAATATCGTCCTCTTGCTGGAGCTTGACTCACTTTATTATTTGAATCATTCCAGAATTTGAGGACATTTAGAAATCAAAACATTTGATTACATGTTTTGTTTTCTGTGTATAAAGTATATTTGAGAAAATATTAAGCCATCAAAAAATGGATCCGTCCAGCTCAGGCATCAATGGTTCACTTTTTATCTGATATTGTATTTGTTGCTTTTAACGGCGCTCAATGGTGGGTTTAAATCATTAGAAATCCATTTTTAAAAGGTCTATTAACCGCTTGATCTAACTATAATTTAGACACAGTTGTGTTCGTCTTAAGTTAATTGTGAAGAGTAAATGTTAATGTGGTTGTAACCTCAACATGCAGAGGCACACATTCTGTATTCTGGGAAAATACAGTAATATATGCAATACATGCAGCAGGGTTATTAGTCCAGAAACAAATATATATATAATAGGGAACAATCTTATGCACCGTTAACACTAGAGTACTTAAATATCTACAAACTTTTTAAATGAGGTTTTGAATGCAGGATGTTTACTGGGTGATTTTCACACTGTGGTTTTAATATGTTTATTTCAATAACTTTGTTGAGCTTGTGTTTAGCTTTGTTTCTATCTCACTGAACATATCTGAACTGGTTCAGCTGATAAGGCTGGTTACGAATCAAGAGGAGGAGCAGACCAAGGGGGAGGGAAGTTGAAAGTGAAAGTATAAAGTCAGACTTGTCAGAGCGCCAGACTCCATTTTACAGCTCGAAGAGCAGGAGGAGAACAGGGTGAGTGTTAACACCAAGATCTGCTTTCTAACACATTATTTACTCTGTTTTACTGGATGTCAGAACATCAGCGTCCTAGAGTCCAAAGAGACTTCTACAAGTGTTGTAAACTGGTTTTATTTCCTGTTTTCTGACTCATCAAAGCAACATAACATGCGACAGCCCAGCGCAGTCAAAATGGGGAGCGGCCTGTCTGAAGTCTGACTGATTTGATGTTTGAACCAAGTGTTAAACTTTCCTGTCGGCTCCCAGACCGTAGTGGAGGAAGCAGGGGTGACTCTCTGCAGTCTTCCAGGGCCGAAGCAACACACTTCGGGTTCAATAACCCACTTTTCAAAAAGGCAGACAGGCGAGCTCTTCTTTGGGAGGCCGTGGCATTTATTAAGGTCTTTGTTACAGGTCTAACTTTGAAGACACTCGACAGACCTTTGCTGCTGTTTCGTTCACTTCAAAAACACACACCACTGCTCGCTCGCTCTACCATACACACACACATGCACGCGCCTCTCTCTCTCTCTTAAAGAGACAGCTGCCTGACTCTGCATGACCCTAATATCATAACACAAGTTTATTATTATGATGGTTATGATTGAAACAAGTGTGTTATTATAATGTGTGTGTGTGTGTCTGTGTCTCCAGTTTTAGTGGTGTATCTCTCAGACTGGAGAAGATGAGTGGTTTAAAAGATGAGGAAGAGGACACATCTTCAGTCTCCAGCTGTCTGTCTCTGAAGAGTGACTGGTCTAAAGATATACCTCTAACCTTCAGTAAAGAACCTGGACCCTCAGACACAAAGTAAGAGTTTCTGCTGTAACCTGACCTGAAGAGGATCCAGTTTTTATGTTATCTGATATATTAAACTGTTTTGTAATGATCGCAGTAAAGAAACTTAGTAACAGTACAGTAACAAAGTTTAAACTCTTGATCCCTGGCGTCATCAGCGATAGTAAATAATCTACATACAGACAGAAGTCAAAATGTGCTCTCTGAATGAACTAATGATGTTTAAAACATGTGTTGTTTCCACAGACAGAGAGCAGAGTCTCCAGTCCCCAGCTGTCTGTCTCTGAAGAGTGACCGGTCTAAAGAGGAAAATCCATACTTCAGTAATGAACCTGGACCCTCAGACACAAAGTAAGAGTTTCTGCTGTAACCTGACCTGAAGAGGATCCAGTTCTTATATAATCTAATATGTTAAACTGTTCTTTAATTATATCATGTGTGCAGTATAGTACAGAACAAAGGCAGCAGAGTTCAGCAAGCTAACATTATTTGAGGATATTTCAATATGCATTTATAGCATCATTGTATCAGTGGCATAAAAAGGTTTTAAATGGCAAAGATATTGATAAATACTCACTAGAAACTAAATATATCGTCCAAAACATGATTTACTACTTGGGCATGTTTGTGATATGTATTTTAAAGATGTTTATTAATAATAGTGATAACCTGGTGAGCTGGTTGTGTTTAGCATTAGCAGATATAACAGAGCTTTGTGTGATTACATGTAGAGTCAATGCAAAGACCCAGATCCGTGCCTGGCAACACCAAGAAAGTGAAGATGTGAAATTCACGTCACCAGCGTATTTGTCTCCGCCTCAGTTTACAGTCCACTGAAATCTACTCGTTATGGCTCACATACACACATTACCCCTTTGCTTCCAAGTCTTGGCACATTATACATAAATACAGATATTCATTTAAACACCCTGACGTTTCCCTGGGTAGTCGGTACAGACAGGTACGCTTACAAATCCGGAACAGGTGCTAGTTAAAAATTAAATATAAAAGAAAACAATAGCCAAAAATAATATGTAAATATAAGAAAAAATGACCATAAAAAGCAGGTGTTTAGAGCTCAGATATCACTTGTGTTATCGGTTTCCATCTTCTCTCAAATGTTTCTAGTTGCAGTCGTAGTCTTGCTGTAGTTTCTTCCATAATAAAGACCTTATTTACTCTGTCTCTCCATTGCGTGATGTTGTGGTTTCAACCTCAAAATTGTAATGATTTTCAACAACCTTCCCACAATTCCTCCAACATAGATCAGACGTTTTATTATATTTTGAGGTGATAGATGGGGTGTTAAAATATCGCATCTTCACCTTCCAATCAAACCACGTTGGACTGTTAGTTCATTTATGTCCAGACCTGAAAGTCTCCTCCCAATCATCATCCGTTATTATTACATTTGCTTCCAGTTCCCATTTTTCTTTAACATCCATATTATTGTCATTGGATTAATCCTGTAGTGCTTTATAGGTGTCTTTGAAATTAGCCCTTTTTTTTACTCTTCCTCTGTAAATGTCATTAGCAATTCTTCGACTTTGGTTGGTTCCTTGCATATTTGTACCCACTCAATATGTTTCTGGAGGTAGTGTCTCAGTTGCAAATATTTATAAAAGTCATTATTTGGTAAAGTAAATTCCTGTTTGAGTTGTTCAAATGATTTAAAAATGTGCCCCTTAAAACTTGTGCTTTAAATATTAACCCCTTGTTTGTCCGTTTCTCGAATCCTGCGTCTATATTACCTGGTATACAATCTGGGTTTGTGGCTATTTTTGTAGCTTTGCTTACAGAGCTTGATATATTATATTTATTTTGTATTGTCGACCATATTTTCATTGTTTCTGTAATGCACTCATTTAGAATCTTAAGGTAAAGAGTCCTTCTTCAGATTTTAACATTAGTGTGTATTGTGCAGCTCGTTAAGTCTAGAGTGCTTTGATCACAGCTTGAAATTCGCCTAAACAAAATAAATGTTAAACCTGCCATAAGTCCCAAACCCTACACTCCTGCGACATCATGTGTTGATGAAAATGTAGGAAAACATCTCTTAGGTTGAAAAATAAAAACATTTAAGTATAGAATTTGAAAAAATGTCTGTTGAGGGCGAGGATGTGACAAAAACTTTTCACATGAAACCCTCTCCTTTCACTGATCACTACACAGCTACAGTCACCATTCAGCTTTTCAAATATTCAGCTTTCTCTGCATTTTCAGCAGGAAATGCCTTTTCTAATCTAACCTGTTCTTTAATGATCGCAGTAAATAAACTTAGTAACAGTACAGTAACAAAGTTTAAACTCTTGATCCCTCGGGTCATCAGCGATAGTAAAACATCTACATACAGACAGAAGTCAAAAACTGCTCTCTGAATGAACTAATGATGTTTAAAACATGTGTTGTTTCCAGACAGAGAGCAGAGTCTCCAGTCCCCAGCTGTCTGTCTCTGAAGAGTGACCGGTCTAAAGAGGAAAATCCATACTTCAGTAATGAACCTGGACCCTCAGACACAAAGTAAGAGTTTCTGCTGTAACCTGACCTGAAGAGGATCCAGTTCTTATATAAGCTAATATATTAAACTGTTCTTTAATAATATCATGTGTGCAGTATAGTACAGAACAAAGGCAGCAGAGCCTTAGCAAGCTAACATTATTTGAGGATATTTCAATATGCATTTATAGCATCATTGTATCAGTGGCATAAAAAGGTTTTAAATGGCAAAGATATTGATAAATACTCACTAAAAACTAAATATATCGTCCAAAACATTATTTACTACTTGGGCTTGTTTATGATATGCATTTTAAAGATGTTTATTAATAATAGTGATAACCTGGTGAGCTGGTTGTGTTTAGCATTAGCAGATATAACAGAGCTTTGTGTGATTACATGTAGAGTCAATGCAAAGACCCAGATCCGTGCCTGGCAACACCAAGAAAGTGAAGAGGTGAAATTCATGTCAGCTGTGTTTTGTTTGTTAGTCTATTAATGAACTGACTCGTGCTCCGTGCTAAAGTGTTAGCCAAGTGCGTATTCGTGCAGCGTGACACATTTCATCTTGAGAGAGACGTTGGTGACGCTCTGCCCTTTGGTGAGAATCAGCTCCACTAATGTAAAGTGCTGTAAAGGATGTGTTCATCTCCACAGAGGGAAGAGGAAGAGTGGTGTTCCTGTGGAGGAGCAGCTGTCCAGCTGTGCTCTGTGTCAGGACGTCCTGAAGGATCCAGTCTCTACCAGCTGTGGACACTGGTTCTGCAGACAGTGCATCACCTCATACTGGGAGCAGAGACCTCCATCAGGAGACCCCTCCTGTCCCCAGTGTGGGAAGAGATCCAGAACCAGAGCTGGACTGCAGACAGCCAGTCAGACCAGAACTGTACGAGGTAAGAGGCCGAACTCACGCAGCGTTTTATTCCTCGTCCTGGTTCCTTTGTTTCTGAATAGGTATACTGTTGTAGAGCAGAGACAGCAAGCTGTTTATACAACATTTAAACTCAGTCTGTTGTTTGTTGTTTTATTGTTATAATTAGATTCTCAGAGCATTTTCCTCATTCTCTCTCGTTTCCTTCTCTTCCAGCAGATAGTGGTCTGCAGGAGGTTCTAGATGAACATAGGCTCAGTCTGAGGAGGAGATGTGAACGTGTGACTGAAGGAACTGGTCAAAGTGAAACCCTCCTCAACAGCATCTTCACTGAGCTCTACATCACACAAGGCCAGAGTGAAGAGGTTAATACCCAACATGAGGTGAGGCAGCTGGAGGCAGCTTCCAAGAAGAAGCCCCTCCATGACACTCCAATCAAGTGCCAGGACATCTTTAAAGCCTTACCGGACCAACAGACTCCCATCAGAGCGGTCCTGACCAACGGAGTCGCTGGAGTTGGAAAAAGCTTCTCAGTGCAGAAGTTCACTCTGGACTGGGCCGAGGGTTTGGGAAACCAAGATGTCAGTCTGGTGATCCCGCTCTCCTTCAGGGAGCTGAACCTGATCAAAGGTGAGCAGTACAGTCTTCTCAGGCTGCTCCATGTTTTCCATCCAACCTTACAGAAGGTCACAGCAGAGCAGCTGGCTGTCTGCAAAGTGCTGCTCATCTTTGACGGCCTGGATGAAAGCAGACTTTCTCTGGACTTCAGAAACAATGAGGTTGTGTCTGATGTCTCACAGCAGTCCTCAGTCAACGTGCTGCTGACAAACCTCATCAGGGGGAAGCTGCTTCCCTCGGCTCTCGTCTGGATAACTTCCAGACCTGCAGCGGCCAATCAGATCCCTCCTGAGTGTGTGGACAGGGTGACAGAAGTACGAGGCTTCACTGACGCCCAGAAGGAGGAGTACTTCAGGAGGAGATCGAGTGATGAAGACCTGTCCAGCAGAATCATCTCTCACATCAAGAGCTCCAGGAGCCTCCACATCATGTGTCTGATCCCAGTCTTCTGCTGGATCACTGCTGCAGTTCTGGACCACATGTTGACTACAGACCAGAGAGGAGAGCTGCCCCAGACCCTCACTGACATGTACTCACACTTCCTGCTGGTCCAGACCAAGAGGAAGAAGCAGAAGTATGAAGAGGGACGTGAGACGAGTCCACAGCAGCTGACGGAGGCTGACAGGGAGCTTCTTCTGAAGCTGGGGAGGCTGGCGTTTGAACATCTGGAGAAAGGACACATCATGTTCTACCAAGAAGACCTGCAGCGCTGTGGCCTTGGTGTCACCGAGGCCTTGGTGCACTCAGGAGTTTGTACAGAGATCTTCAAAAGAGAGAGTGTGATCTTCCAGAAAACAGTCTACTGCTTTGTTCATCTGAGCATTCAGGAGTTTCTGGCTGCAGTCTACTTGTTGCACTGTTACACCAACAGAGACAGAGAGGTACTGAAGGACTTCCTGCAGGGAGACTTTAACAACAGCAGAGATCAGGATTACTCATCCCTGGATGTCTTCTTGAAGGGAGCCATGCAGAAATCCCTCCAAAGTGAAAATGGCCACCTGGACCTGTTTGTCCGCTTTCTCTACGGCCTCTCTCTGGAGTCCAACCAGAGACTGTTAGGAGGCCTGCTGGGTCGCACAGACAACAGACCAGAAACCATCCAGAGAGCCATCAGCAACCTGAAGGAGATGAGCAGTGATTCCTCTCCTGACAGGATGATCAACATCTTCCACTGTCTGACAGAGATGAAGGACCTCTCAGTACATCAGGAGATCACAGAGTTCCTGAAGTCAGAGAACAGATCAAAGAAGGAACTCTCTGTGATCCACTGCTCTGCTCTGGCCTACATGCTGCAGATGTCAGAGGAGGTTCTGGATGAGTTGGACCTGAATCAGTACAACACATCACCTGAGGGACAACGGAGACTGATTCCAGCTGTGAGGAACTGCAGGAAGTTCAAGTAAGTCCAGATGTGATTAACTTTATAAACTAATGTGGAGCAGGAGTTTAATTATTCAAATAAACACGATAACATTTCTGCTGTTTAAATACTGAGAGAGCAAAATAAAACCAACACTGTTCTTCTATTTATTTATAATGATAGTTAAACTGAAGCGTTCCTCTCTTCATATTGAGTGAAGGAGGCGACATGTCGAACACATGAAGGACTTGAGAGGTTTCTCAGCATGTGATCACACCACACAGCAGGACTTACAGTTATCACAGAAACATGTTATTATTACTTTCTAGTAGTTTCTTTATCATTAAACAGACACACGTTTTGATCACAATATGTTAGTTTAAAATCAGATCTATATCATTTCCCACCAACAACAGAGTTATGTCTTAATGAAGATATACTGGGAACATCTGATGGTATCAAGTTGAACACATTGAATCTTTATTGGTTTGTTAATTGTGTTTGTGTGCGCAGTAAATGTTCAGATGCTCAGAGAAGCCAAAACATCCTTCATCCATCATTCACATCCAAATATTAACTAACATTTAAATATGTTCATCTCTAATATCGTCAAGTGATTCATTTCATTTCTGTTTCTTTAGGTAACAGTCAGTGACAGCAGGAGCACAGACATGTGATCAGATCACACTGACAACTCATTACACTCTATTATAATATATTATATTAAATGGACTAACAGCAAAGGTCTATCAGAACATGCCAAATATTTTTTCATCGAATGCTTGATGTTAATATATTGTTTCCTCCTTTAACACATGTTTTAATATATGTTTTATTATAGACTTACTCTCTGTGGACTCTCAGAGACTGACTGTGAAGTCGTGGTCTCTGCTCTGAAGTCTGACCCCTCCCATCTGAGAGATCTGGACCTGAGTCTCAACCCTCTGATGGATTCAGAAGTGGAGCGTCTGAGTTCTGGACTAAAGAGTCCAAACTGCAGACTGGAGGCTCTCAGGTCAGTTCACCGACTGCAGTTCATATTGATCTGTTTGTGTTTATGATTTTCTGAATTTGAACAAATACAATGTTATTGTTATTTGTTCCGTTTCTGCTAATGACTGAATATTGATCAGAGTAACAGAGAGAAGGTGAATGTGTGAGGGAGAGAGTTTGAGCTTCCACAGACTCACCCTGTGCTCCAGGAGTCAGTGGAGATGCTGTCAGTACTGAGGAGCTGTGAGGGAGAGGAAGGAGTTGTTCAACATCTGATCAAAGTTAGAGTTCCAGATTATCAGTGGATTGTTTCTGCATCATCTCTGACATTAAAACCCTGTTTGACTCTGAACAGATTATTAAACCTGGAGTTATTTCAAACAGGAACTTTGTTTTCTAAAGTGACATCATGTTTTCTTTATTCAGTCTGTGGGGCTGCAGTTTGTCAGAGATCAGATGTTCTGCTCTGATCTCAGCTCTGAAGTCCAACATCCATCTGAGACATCTGGAGCTGAGTCTCAACGCTCTGCAGGATTCAGGAGAGGAGCTGCTGAGAGACCTTCTGGAGAGTCCAGACTGCAGACTGGAGACTCTCAGGTCAGTTCACTGACTCTCTGTTACTGCTGGAGATCTCACATGTTCACTTTGTAACTGAACCTCATTTATATTCATTAATAACTAACATCCATAGAGTTATAAATGTCCTTTTATTCATATTTAATTTTTAAGAGTAAGAACTGCAGACATACATGTTGACTGTCTCTTAAAGTAACTTTAATAGATGTTAGTTGTAAAAAGTAAATCTGTTTTTAATATTTAGTAAACGATAACGTCTGAATGAAGGTCATCTGAAGTAATTTTAGTTTTACATGATAAAGTTCACTTTCTGAAGTAGACAGATGTTTCTGTTCATTCATTTAAATGTTGAGAAACATCTGATTGGATTATAAACAGATACTTATCCTCATCATGTTTTCTTTATTCAGACTGAGGTACTGCAGTTTGTCAGAGATCAGCTGTTCTGCTCTGATCTCAGCTCTGAAGTCCAACCTCCATCTGAGAGAGCTGGACCTGAGAGAGAGCGATCTGCTGGATTCAGGAGTGGAGCTGCTGAGAGATCTTCTGGAGAGTCCAGACTGCAGACTGGAGACCCTCAGGTCAGTACGGGGTCTCTGCTGGTTCAGCAGTATTGTATGAAACTCAGGGAGGTGTTTCTCTCACTGGGGAAACAGATCAGTGATGTTACCCACTGACTGCAGGCTCTCTCATTCTTCCATCAACTAGAGAAGGCCAGCTGGAAATGCAAAGCCACATTTAGTAAGTCATCAACTTTCCACCAGACATATGGGGTTTGACAGAAGAGTGGAAAAGGTAGTCTGTGTTTGATGGGATGTTTTTAGTTCCTTGACTAATGGCTGTTACTTCCTGTCATGCAGCTGAGAGCTGTGGCAGTCAGTCGTAGTGTTTGCAGAGAAGATATGATGGGACGTAAAGCATGAGATCAGGACTCTGAAGCTGACTCAAAGAACAAACACTTATTTTAAACTGGATCCATAACTGTTGGATTGTGTTCATCCCTACAGGATCAATGATGAGACGATCAGAGCCAAGATCCAGAAGACCTGTGAGTACTGAATATCCTCCATTCATCCAGATATGAAACTCTTTGATGGAGCATGTCCTCAGAGGAAAACAACACTCTGGTTTCTCTCTTCATCATTTTGACTGTTTCTCTTCACAAGAACTGTCTATCAACACAGTGACGCGTTCACTGACACTCTGTAAAATGTAAATAAACTCTGAAGAATAAAACACATGAAAACAACATTATAACCAGTCTGTTACAGTATTACCGTCAAAATATACTTGAGTAGAAGTAGAAGTACTCAGATCTTGTACTTGAGTAAAAGTAGAAGTACTCAGATATTGTACTTGAGTAAAAGTAGAAGTACTCAGATCTTGTACTTGAGTAAAAGTAGAAGTACTCAGATCTTGTACTTGAGTAAAAGCAGAATACTCTGTTACAGTAAAAGTCCTGCATTCAAAATGTTCCTCAAGTGAAAGTAGAAAAGTATTCTCATCAAAATATAGTGAAAGTAGCAACAGTAAAAGTAGTCATCGTGCAGATTGGTCCATTTCAGAATAATATATATGATATGTTTTATAATGATTGATCATGAAAGTGTTCTCAAAGCTGGTAAAGGTGCAGCTAGTTTGAATGACTTTGTATACTGCAGGGTAGCTGGTGGATTTACTCCAGGTGGAACTAAAGTCTGATTTAACACTTGATTATATTTACCATCACTCATCCAGATCTGTGAAGTAACTAAAGGTATTAAATACATGTAGTGGAGTAAAAGTACACCATGTACTTCTGAATTGTAGTGGATTAGAAATACACAGTAGCATCAAATGGAAATACTCAGGAAAGGTACAAGTACCTCAACATTGTACTTAAGTTCAGTACTTGTGTAATTCCCTCGAAGCACAGGCAGACACAAGTGGCTTTCTCATAACGGGTTTATTCCTCCGAATCCACCGTGAAAACTACACAAACAAACAGTATAAATGACAAACATAGTTTCGTGTTAGACACACAATAACATGCACAGCATGTGAGATAATAAACATAAAAGTAATACAAACACAACAACATACCTCGTTGGGCTGCATGCTCTGTAAACAGAGGGAAGTATTCTTCAGTTCTCTTCACAACTTATATGTATAAGAATACAAAACTAACGGAGCTTTAAGTATCCGTGCATCTTACTCTGAGGGTGCTTCTCATGTTCTCGCTCTCTAACTCACGCGAGAACAGCATAACGAGACGTGAGCTTGGACTTCAAAATAAAAGACGAAATATTGCACGCATGAAACATTACAACAATAATTATTATTACACTTAGAAAATACACATTACAGTTAAATTATGAACATGTCAAGGCTGCACTTACACTCCCACCAAATCACACATTACTCGTGAGATTTCACACAAAAGATTATTGTACAAAGTAAACGCTTTACCCTTTGAAATAGACATTACCTGTAGATAACAACTTAACATGGAATCTCAGGCAACACATTAAACACCTTATTCTGCCTCAAGCAGAGTAACAACCTTGTGTACAGGTCTTTCAAGGAACACAGTCCTAATTGTGGGTTTCCCCTTTTTGTCAAATGTGCTTTGGCTAACCAGTAATTTAAGTTTTCTGACCCTACTCTCTGACCCTGGAAAGACTTCTTTAGTCTTCTTTCAAGACAATTTAGGCGGTGTACTGCGCACGTCTTGTTGTCAGGTAACTTTGGTCTTTCGCCTTTGAATGGTTGTACATTCATTGGTTCTTTGTTTCACACCTTGGTGTTCTTTGGCATGTCGTTTCAGTCTTGCAACTGCTCTTGACCAATCAGAGCATTTCTGTAAGCGATCCAATAATGACCCGTCTTCCTTGCGAAGTTCAGGATCATCCTCATTGATTTCTCCCACCTTGCATTCTCTTACAGGTAGGTCCTTTTGCCAAAGAAACGTTGGTCCTGTGAACCAGTTTTAAGTCTTCAGTCGCTCTGCAGTTAAACCTCGAGAGGCATGATCTGCTGGATTGTCTTTAACTTTGGTTCGGCTCACATAGTGTACTTCAGTTTTGAGACTGAGAGAAGGTTCTACACCTGGTGTCACTTGTCTTACTACTATGCGATGGCTAACGCCAATGGCGTCTCCGTAATCTAGACAGGGATTCATGTCTCCAACAATACTCCATCCAAGGTCTGTACGTTGTGCGTAAGGTTGATTTTCTTTGCCAGACACAACTTCTCTTGGAAGTAAAGCTTGTGAGCAGTTGTACCCTATGAGCAGACCCACTTCACAGTCTTGCAGAGGTGCAATCTCTCCTTGGAGGTGCTCGAGATGAGACCAAGCTTTTGCAGTTTCATCTGTTGGTATGTGAGTTCTGTTGGCTGGAATGAAGTCACGTGTATAGACTGGTGGTAAGGGAATCTTTTTACCGGAGTAAAAGCCTCTGACTTGTAAGTTGTTCACTCTTTGAGCGCTTTCTACTGTGGTTCTTGAGGTCATAGTAGATAGCTTGAGCTGAGCTAAAGCCTCAGCTACTTCACTTAGCACAAATGTTGTGTCACTTTGAGAATCCAACAGAGCGTATACAAGGATTTCTTCTGCTGGTTGACATGTGGATGAAAGCCAGACTGGAATTATAGCAGCTGTTTGTGTATTACCTTCACCAAGTATTACTCTGTTGGTTGAGGTCTTTCTTTGTATCTTTCTCGATTTGTACGCTCTTCATGCAGACAGGTAGGATGTTGCTTCTTGCATACTTCACATACACTCCTACTGGTAGCTCCTTGACTGATGGCTAGTCTCGAGACATCCAAAGCATAGCTTCTGAGCTTGAATGTACTTGATTCTGTCTGGGACAGCTTGCTCCATGAACTTCCTGCAATTGTGCAATGAATGCCAATTCTTCTTACAGAGAATACTTAGTAGTTAATAGTTAAGACCGTGTTTTCGTCTGAACTTGTGGTCAGTGTCTTTGCTGCAAAGCTTTGTTGTCTTTGAGATTTGGTGTTTTCAGCTTCACCTTGCTTCAGTGATTGCAATGATGTGACAGGGTTACAGGCAATCTTTGCTTCTCTTGTCAAAAACTTTACAAATTGGCTGAAGGAGGGAAATTGTTTACTGTCTTTTTGGACTTCAGTAACCTTCCGATTCCAGCTTGCAGTTAGCCAATCTGTTTTCATTACAGTCATTCAAGATTTCTAATGCCTTGATATGGACCATGGCAGCCTCGCAACTACGAAGAAAGTCTGCAAAAATCTCTGAGCTCAAAGCGGTCCTTAGATCCTATCTTGGGCCACGATTGAAGCTTGTCTCTATAGGCTTTTGCAATTGTAAATGGATTCCCATATCTCTCCTCCAAAATCTCCCATGCTGCAACATAGGCAGATTTGGTTCCGAGCAGGAAATAACCATCAAGTGCTTTCTTAGCTTGTCCACTAACATATCTCCTTAAGTAGTATATATTTTCTTTGTCTTGGATGATCTTCTAGTCAATCAGTATTTCAAATGAAAGTTTCCAGTCATTGTATTTCAATGCATCCCCACTGAATACTGAAGGTTCAGGAACTGGAATTCTGTTGGCAGTGAAGGCACCAGCTAGCACCTTAACAAGCTCTGCTGTACTTTCACTTGAGGAAGTAGTGACAACCTGTCGTTGAGGACTTGTGGGAGCAGGCACTGGGTTACTTACCAGATCCCTCTCTAGCACGTCTTTCCATTCTTCTTTAATGGACTCTTCTTGGTCATACACTTGCATTCTTGCTCGTGCTGCATTTAAATCTTTTACTGCTTCCAAATGCTGTATTTTTTCTCCGTTTGTCATCCAGAGTCTGTTGTAGAGCTACATGCTCTTCTTCTAGACGAGCTTTAATTTTAGCTTCCTCTTCCTCGCTTTCTGAACGATGTCTTAACTCTTCTGATTCTCTTTCTACACGACGTCTTAACTCTTCTGCTTCTCTTTCTAAACAACGCCTCATGGCTGCAGTCTCTTGATCAGCTATCTTTCTTTTAGCTTCTGCTTCCAGGCGCTGAATCTCCAAATGTTCTCTTTCTTGTTCTTGTAACACTTTCAGAACAGCTTGGCTTGCAGCAGCCTCAGCAGCAGCTTCTTGTCGCTTCACAGAAGACTGGTTCGATTGCTTGGAGTTGCTTTTCGAAGAAGAAGTGTAGGTGCTTGAGTTAAAGAGAGAACCTGCTTCAGGCCAATCTTTATTTTCTCCTTCTGGAACCTTTCCATCCAGGAGACTTGAGGCTCTGATGATGACACACTTAGAAATCTCTGCACACAGATCCACTCTTCGACGCGTGTCCTGGTCTGGAGTTGAGATTGTACGCAGATCCTCATAAACATGTTGGACATCTTCTGAGAAACTTGTGACATCATGAATTATGTCATTAAGCAAATCTTCAGACAAAGACTCTGTTGTTTGAGATAATGGCCGCTTAGCTGTTTTCACTTGTGTTCTCCATTTCTCATAATTGTAGTTGAACTTTTGTAGGAGCGTTTTCATTTGTTCTTCTTGCATTTCTCTACCCTTTTCTGTAGGAGTTTTAGTTCTTTGACCTCTTCTTAGCTGCTGTGCTTCAGTGTTATCCACAGCTTCGTCTTGGGACTCTGCACTTTCCTTAACCTGAATTGTAGGCTCACTAGACTTAGACATTAGTAATCACTACTTTAAAGTGACTCACTTTTATAAACAGCAAAATGCATTTAAACCTTTTAATGAACTTTCAACACTTACTCAAATGTAAGTGTGACTTAAATGTACCCGATAAGACTTCAATAGAGGTAGAAATGCACTTAAAATAGAAAATGTGCAAAAAACAGCTTAATTGAACTTTACACCTTTCAAAAATATACTCAAAAATAAGACTTCAGAACTTCAATGAAATAACTTTCACTTATTATTCCCAAAAACACACTTTGAATTAGAAATTGGAAATAAAAACACGTATGTTCCCTTTAACTTTACGCCTTAATTAACAAGCCTTAATAAAATGACATGAGCAAATAAGTCAAAACGCTAACCACACACGCTATTATAGTTGGCACTCACGGTAATAATGGTTTAGCAAACCTTTACAGAAGCCCTTTACTCGGATCACTATTAATTTCTTAGTGTCCAAGTTCTTTATGGCTCTGTCTTGAAGCGTTGCTCTTTTAAGAACTGCGCGCGTCGTCCACTTCTGTGTGTGCATGCGTAGTTTCTCCTCCTCCGGCGGCCATTTGAAGACAGCCTCGTGCTCAGTCCGTGATCCTCTGAAGTTGCCGCTTCGTCAATTAAGACACACTCGCGTCGATGGACAGTCGAGTTTTCACTGTAATTCCCTCGAAGCACAGGCAGACACAAGTGGCTTTCTCATAACGGGTTTATTCCTCCGAATCCACCGTGAAAACTACACAAACAAACAGTATAAATGACAAACATAGTTTCGTGTTAGACACACAATAACATGCACAGCATGTGAGATAATAAACATAAAAGTAATACAAACACAACAACATACCTCGTTGGGCTGCATGCTCTGTAAACAGAGGGAAGTATTCTTCAGTTCTCTTCACAACTTATATGTATAAGAATACACAACTAATGGAGCTGTAAGTATCCGTGCATCTTACTCTGAGGGTGCTTCTCATGTTCTCGCTCTCTAACTCACGCGAGAACAGCATAACGAGACGTGAGCTTGGACTTCAAAATAAAAGACGAAATATTGCACGCATGAAACATTACAACAATAATTATTATTACACTTAGAAAATACACATTACAGTTAAATTATGAACATGTCAAGGCTGCACTTACAACTTGAGTAAATGTACTTAGTTCCTCTCCTGATCTGTAAAGCTCTCCCAACATATGCAGGTTAGCATCCGGCAGCTTCTATGTGCTGGGGACCCGTACTGTACATGTCTATCATCACACTTTGGGCTCCTCAACATGTGTGGGTTCCCAGCAGGACTCTCTGAGCAGCAGACACATTCTTTCTGTGACTTTGATCCAGATATTTGGAGCATAATAACTGAAGCTGTTTCTCCATGTTCAGGAACTCCCATCCCCCGAGTCCTGCGGCAGGAAGCGCTCCTTCTCTCCAAGAACTCCTGGACCCTGCAAGCTGGTTCAGAACCAGAGTCCCAGTGAGGAGTCCAGCCAGTCGACCTCTCAGAGTTCAACTACAACATTATTAAAGATCATGTTTAAAGTTAAAAAAGGATGCGTTCAGACTGAATCCAGAAGTTTCTCAAACTACAGTCAAAGCTTACAAAAAAAAAAAAACTATAATAAGAATTACTCTGAATACTTTCTTTGGACATTTTTTGAAACAAATATTTTAAATGTTTCTGACTTTCTATCCGAGTGCTTTTCTCATGAATTAACGACTTAAATCTTCTTTCTTTTCTTGTGTATTTCATAATCCTACAGGATATCAGACTTTTTTTTCATGTAACTTTAAGACTAAATATTATTTTCTCAGCTCTGTAATAAAAAAACACATTTTAAAAATAAATATCCCATTTGTTGTACTTATATCCTGCTTGATGAGTCAACAGTACAGCAGCCAGGCGGTAACGGTCAGCTGGCATGTGTATCTGTTCATTGGCTCATATGTGTAGCATGTTTAATGGCAGTGTTTTGAAAATGGCTGCCAGGTGAATATGTCAGATCTCTGTGTGTTACTCAGAGAGCCGTGTGCAGTGTTTTAGAAAGTACAGAGTTGAATTGCACATTGTGTGCAGAGCTGAAAATGTGTTTAGAGTTTTGTTTGATTTAATCCAGCCAGTGTTGCCACAGCAAAGCAGAAGGGCTCAGTGCTTTTTTTTTTTATCTTTAATACTTTTTTGTATTCTTGCTTTAGGTAACATTAAGCTGTCTTTGGCTCTTTTCTCCTGTAACAATGTACATGTATCCTCTGTGGGACTAATAAAGGTATTCTGATTCTGATAACACCTGCAGGAGCTTTCAGGACATCCCATTCCAAACTCTTATGCATTAATTTGAACTTGGTCCCCCTTTGCAGCTATAACAGCTTCCACTCTTCTGGGAAGGCTTTCTACAGATCTTGGAGTGTGTCTGTGGGAAGCCTTTTCATCCAGAAGAGCATTAGTGAGGTCAGACACTGATGTTGGACGAGAGGCTGGCTCTCCGATCCTTTCAACATATTTTAAACATGCAGTATACAAAGTCCAAATTTAGCATTTTGTTGCTAAATGACCAGGAATTGTTACGCTGTTTGATTAAAAGAACAGAACAAATAGATAAGAAAGTGTGAAATAAGGAGAGGTTTTGTAAAATGGAGAAGTCAGAGTTAAAAGGACAAAGAACGTATACAACAGGGTGTGGCGCATAAGAAAGAGAGAATAATTATAAATTAAGGTTTGGCTCCATGCTGGACATATTGTATATTATTTTAGTCAGAACTAGAACCAGTTCAAATTTAGAACTATTACATTTAACACATATTTGTATATTTAAAGCATTACACATAAATCATTTTGATCAGAAGTACAAAAGGGATTAGTAATTAATCCATAATAATTTAAAGAATCTTTAGAGTGTAAACTACGGTGGCCGGCAGGTGCAAACGCGGAACAACGGCCCAAAACGCATACATTAACAGGAAACACCTGCAAATAATGAAATGAAAAACAAACGCTGCATTTACAGAAATGATGCAAACTAAAAACAACACACAAACCCCGAAAACAAATGCAACAAAAAAACGTTGCACGATATGCAAAGTCCAAAGCACATACTGTAATGGCATCAAGGGTTTCCTCTCTGCCGCTATAGAGCGGGGTTGACGACACGCAATCCAAGACAATAAGCAGCCGAAGGTTTTCAGTCAAAAAATGTAATTTATTAACAAAAAAGTATGGAGTTAAATAGTCTCAAAATAACAAATCTAAATCAATATTTCGGCGGTATGCTTTCCTATATAAACTATACTTTGCAGTCCAATTTGCAACACAATCTCTGTTTACAATTTGCGGTCGAAAAACTGTTCCGCTCCCCGTCTCATCAGGTCTCCGAGCACGTCGGCTGTCCTCAATTACCTCACTTAAATACACACCGGAAGGTACGAGGAAACAGATCATATTTACGATATAAAATTAACAATCATTTCATCAAAACATATTCACCATGGCAATATAAATCATTTTCCATCATTAAATCATTTATCAAATTATGAATCGAAATAATAACGTTGTGGCTCTAACACACCGGCCCCTAATTGTTGACGCAGTAGAAAAATAATTAATACATTATAATAGAGCCAAAAAACAAGCAGTTACTCAAAATGTAACTGTCATCAATATACAATTATTGTCATAGTTCATAGTCCAATGTTTGTGTTTGGTGTGTTTGCATGAGTTCAAGAGGAAAAGGGGGGGGCGTGTGTGTGTGATACTGGGTGTCAGAGGTTACTAGCACATGACACCTTGTGTTCAATCAACTGCTTCCAGAAGCAGACGGAGCTTGTCAATTGGTCGCTGTAAGGTGCTATCCTTGGTTTTCACCAAGACACTTTGGCTTGTTCATTTTGTCCTTTAAGGATTTCAAATGAGTCCAATCTGGGGCAAGGTCAGCCTTTGCAAATTTCCTTCTTTGATTTAGCCGAATAAGAATTCCCCTTAATTTAAGTATCCAAGCAACCCCTCTCTGCAGTCTGCTCCATGATGAGTAATACTCAAACAGTTTGCTGGTTGGGTTGGTTTCGTGGACACTCAAACTGTTAACTGCTACGTCCTTTCTATCCTCTGGGTCCTCTGATGGAATAAGGCCCAGGTTCTTAGGTGTTTTTGGCCAATATTCCTTTTCCTTTTCCAGATACTTAGGTCCCATTATCCACCTTGATGTCTTTAGAAAGTCTTCTACATGCAGCCCACGGGATGCGTCGTCAGCAGGGTTGTCTATGGAGCTCACATGCCTCCACTGCTTCTCCTGAGACAGGTCCTTGATCACTGAAACTCTGTTTGCCACAAATGTGTGATATAGTTTAGTCTGGTTGCTGATGTATCCAAGGACAGAGGTGCTATCTGTCCAGAAGGTTGAGTCGTTGAGGTCCACTTTAAGCTCTCTTTTCAACATCCTGTCCACCTTTACTGCAAGTGTTGCTGCAGTAAGCTCCAATCTGGGAATAGTGATCTGTTTGAGTGGAGTCACTCTGGATTTTCCCAAAATAAATTAAACATGGACCCTTCCCATACTGTTTGTTAAGCGAAGATAGCTGGTGGTGCCGTAACCTTTTTCGCTTGCGTCACAGAAGTGATGAAGCTCTGCAGTCCTGATTGCTCTAAAATTCTCAGGTTTCATACACCTGTCCACTTGAAATCTGCTAAGCTGTTCCAACTCTGTGATCCATTTCTGCCATTGTTTTGAGTATTCTTCTGGGATGGTTTCATCCCATCCACACTTTATCCTGCATAGCTCTTGGAGGATCTGCCTGGCTTTAAGGATAAATGGGGAGAGGAATCCTAATGGGTCGTAGATGGAACTGACTGTTGAGAGGATCCTTCTCCTGGTAAGAACTCTGTTTTTGATATTGACTTTGAATATGAAGGAGTCTTTCTCTGTATCCCATTTGATTCCAAGTGCTCTTTCAATTGGCAGGTTTTCCCTGTCAAAGTCTAGATCCTTGAATAGCTTTGCTCTGTGATGCTCAGGTATACTTGCAAGCACTTCACGGTTGTTACAGACCCATTTGGTCAATGAGAAACCTCCTTTGGCGCATGCGTCTCTGAGGTCTCTGATAAGCTTAATAGCTTGTTCAACTGTGGCCACTGATTTGAGGCAATCAACGTAAAAGTTGGAATTGATTGTTTCAGTTACCTCTTCGTCGTACTTGAAGCTGTTGTCTTCTGCCACTTGTCTGAGAGCATAGTTAGCAATGCTAGGTGAGGACACAGCGCCAAAGAGGTGGACCTTCATTCTATATGCCTCCAATGAATTTTCAGTGTCTCCATCTGGCCACCACAGAAACCTAAGGAAGTCTTTGTGCTCTCTCTGGACTTGCACTTGATAGAACATTGCCTCGATGTCCCCCATGAAAGCAATTTGTTCTTGGCGGAATCCAAGCAGAACTCCAATGAGAGTGTTCGCCAGGTCTGGACCTTGGAGAAGTTCCTTGTTAAGAGATGTGCCTTTGCATGATGCAGTGCAGTCAAACACAACTCTAAGTTTGCGCTTTTGTTGATGGTAAACACCGTGGTGAGGTATGTACCATATCTGTCCATCATTCCTGTTAAGCTGTTCTGGTGGCACTCTCTCTGCATAACCCCTTTTTAAGACATCCTCCATGAATGTTTTGTATTCCATGGCATATTCTGCATCCCTTTTAAACTTCTTTAGGAGATTTAGAGAACGTTGTCTTACCATTTCGTAGTTGTCAGGCATAACCATGTCCTTTTTTCGAAAAGGCAAGGGTCGGTGATAATGTCCATCCTTGAGTTCTACTGAGCTTGATGCTATCTCCATGAACCTTTTGTCTTCACCTGACATTTCCTTCTTCTCTTCATAATCTTTTTCTGAGAAGTCCTGATTGTATTGTGTGATGAGGAGATCATTCAGGTTGGCTACTGATATTCTGTTGACCATTGTGACCACAGGTCCGGATTCCACAGCAGTACAAGCGTTGAGTGGTCCATTTACCACCCATCCAAACACTGTCCTGACTGCATATGGTCCATTTCCTTGACTTCTTATTATGTCCCAAGGTTCCATTGCCTTAGGAACATCAACTCCTATTAGAAGCTCTATGTCAGCATCAATTTCTTTCAGCTGTATGGCACTTAGATAAGGCCATCTTTCCAGATCCTTTTGGGTAGGTACATTTTCTTTTGAGACAGAAATCTTACTCTGTGTGTACACCTGAGGTAGGTCAATGTAAGTACTGCCATCTAAATGTCCTATCTCCAATCCTTTGAGTTCGTAACTCTTTACAAGTCGTTCCTGACCCATTGTTCGTAGAACGACTGTCGTTTTTCGTGCTTTGGGATTCAGCTGTCTCATTAGATTCTCTGTGCAGAATGACGCTGAACTGCCGGGATCAAGAAAAGCATAGGTTGAGATAAACTTATCTCCTTTGTGAACCTTGACTCGAACAGGCACTATGGCTAGGGCACAATCCCTACCGGCCCCAGTGGCTTCACCAGCCGAAACAAGTGCACTGTTGACCCAAGCTCCTTTTGTTTCAGTCGGGGGAGGCTTTTGTAGGAGTGGACTGTCAATGTGAAGTATTGTTGGGTGACTCTTTTGACACTTTTGACATGTCAGCCTTTTCCTACAGTTCCTGCTCATATGACCCCTCATCAAACATCCAAAACAATAACCATTTATCTTCAAAAAGTCAACCTTTTCCTTGTGTGGATGATTTTTGAACTGATGGCAATCAGTCAGCACGTGCTTGCCTTTACAAAAGTAGCAAAAAGAGGCAGGACTGCCCCCTTGTGGCTGTTTGAAGGTGCCACGCTGCTCTGTGTTTGATGGTGCGGCGCTGCTCTCCTGATTACATGCTGCTGCGATGATGGTGGCGAAGCTGCTGCCTCTACTTTTCGGTGTTCTGTGGCTCATGGGTTGGCTCCTAGTGGCCATCCTTGGGCTAGAGATGTGGCGATCCTGTATATCCCCAAATAATGGGTCCAGGAGTATTTTAGCTTGTTTTTCCATAAGCTCCACAAGGTCACGAAATCTAGCTCTCTCCTTTGTTCTCTGTAATATATCATAAGCCACTGTCCGCCATTTTTCTCGCAGTTTGTAAGGGAGTTTAGATATTATTGATCTTAGATTGGAAGGAATATCTAGTTCATCCATGTACTTTAAATCTTGCATAGCATTGCAGCATCCTCTTAAATACATTGCATATGCCTGAAGCGCTTTGCCATCATCCGGTCTAATTGATGTCCAGTTCATTGCCTTTTCCAAATAAGCGCTGGTTATGTGGATCACCATCAAACACTTTTATCTCCATTGTTGGTAACAAGGTAAGTTTCTGCTGCATAATGATGAGGTCAGCAATATCTCTCTGTCTCTGTATAACAGTGTCAAGGTTATCATGGGTTTCATTGCGATGGGTGGAGCTATGCATTGTGGGCATTTTGAAAGGTCTAAACTGTATTGTGGGTTGCGAAGATTAATGACAGTCCTCTGAAGTGGTGTTTTAGGCACTGCACCCAATGGCATGAACTCCATGGCTGAGATTTCAGGATCCAAAGTGTCTGTGCTTTTTTCTTTGCTTTCCTCCAGATAAGCATTCATTCCATCTTGAATTTGATCCTCCATTTTTTCCTCCACGTCAATGCTTTGCAGAACCTTTATTTTAGCAGCAGATGCTGCAATTTCTGTGTCCAGTTCCATTTGTTCCAGTTCAGCTTTTAGTGTTGCTTGTTGTAATAGCAGTGCATGTTTGTCCTTTAACCCAGCTGCTCTGGGTAGCAGGGCAGCCTTTTCAGCAGATGCTCTTCTACATGCTGAGGAGACTGAAGAGGTTGTTGAGCTCCTTGACTTGTGTGAAACATTAGAGATGCTGTCATGGGGATGAATCTTTGATTGTGCCATTCTTTCTCTTTTCCACACATCCACATCTTTCATACAATATTCAAAATGTGTAATTTTTGGCTCAAACCAGTCCACATGATCCTCCTCTCTCTCTTCCTCTGATAAAAGCTGCTGTACGGATCCATGAACACTGCACAAGTCATTTATATTTTGTTTGAACATTTCCTAAGCTTCATTCACATGTTCCACATTCCCATCCTCCACAAGCAAGGCCTTCATTTCGTTCATTTTCCTTGTGTATGCTCCTAATTTCACACTGCCGGAGGCTTTGAGTGATTTTAACAATGTTCCTGCGTCAGCAGAAGTCCTGGGATCGTCCGACATTATTTATTTGTTTGTTTTTAGGCCGTGCGTAAAAGACGTTGCGCTCCTTTAATGAGTCTCACCGAGCACGCCTGGCTTCCTTTGTTGCACAAACAAATTCAATCACATTCTTTTCACAGACGATCCACAGGTATTTACAATCCTCCTCCAATGTGTGCATCGCTGTTATGATTTCCTTTTAGACATTAACACGTCCGACATTCCATTCAATGAGTACACGGATTTATTCCATTTATTTACTCACGACCGGCCCAGTCTGTCCGCTCCGGTGTGTCCCTCTTTTCCGGGGCTCCAAACGGTGTGTGTCTCTTCCTTACGGAGTTTTTCGACTTGATGTAATGGCATCAAGGGTTTCCTCTCTGCCACTATAGAGCGGGGTTGACGACACGCAATCCAAGACAATAAGCAGCCGAAGGTTTTCAGTCAAAAAATTTAATTTATTAACAAAAAAGTATTGACTTAAATAGTCTCAAAATAACAAATCTAAATCAATATTTCGGCGGTATGCTTTCCTATATAAACTATACTTTGCAGTCCAATTTGCAACACTAATCTCTGTTTACAATTTGCGGTAGAAAAACTGTTCCGCTCCCCGTCTCATCAGGTCTCCGAGCACGCCGGCTGTCCTCAATTACCTCACTTAAATACACACCGGAAGGTACAAGGAAACAGATCATATTTACGATATAAAATTAACAATCATTTCATCAAAACATATTCACCATGGCAATATAAATCATTTTCCATCGTTAAATCATTTATCAAATTATAAATCGAAATAATAACTTTGTGGCTCTAACACATACAAACCCCAAAACACATTCCGGAAGTGCTCCAGGCCTCTAGGGGGCGCGCTACGTGGAACAGATTGATGTCTGACCAGACATAGAGAGAACGAACAAGAGTGATAGAAATCGGGAGGAAATAAAGTTCATTTAAGTGGAGAAAGATATAAGAAGGTAAGTTTTGTTTTTATACATAGAGCGTCATATTTATATAGTCAGCGTGCCTAACTACTACACCAGCTGAGGAGAGCTTCACATGAAGAGAAGATAAAGTGAGGGAAGAACATTGTTAAAAGAGATGACAAATTAAGTGCAAAATAACACGGGCCATAGTGAGTACCGCGGAAAAAGGACATTTGAATTCACTTTTTTGTATTGTATCTAGGGTTGGGTACCGAGAACCGGTTCTGAACCGGAACCGGTTCCAACATTTCGATTCCAACGGCATCATTTAGAAATGTGAATTTCGATTCCGCTTTTCGATGCCTGAGGAAATGTTTCTCGCCGCTCTCCGTAGCCTACTGTATGACTGCGGCGGGGCGGGAAATGTAGCGTTGTACCTACACTTCCTACAGCGAGCAACTACCCATGTTCGCCTAGGGCGCCAGATCTGTGGAGGCGCTGCGCTGACATCTCTGGGAGGAAACAAAAAATGTTTTGACCGTTGGGGCTCATCCTAATTTTCGGCCTTGATGTAACAACATTCATAATTAAGTAAATGTAACACCCTTTTCATCCCGGTTACACTTTTCATTTGCCCTGTGCGATGGGGCTATAAGTGATGAAAATGGGGGATGTTGGCTTATCTGGCACCCGCAGCTCACAGCCAAAATGCGAGTGAGCGTGGGAGCGAGCGAGGGAGAAAAGGAGGGTGCACCGGTAAGCGCTGTTGTTATTAGCATCTGGTGCTAGCTGCTCTAACGGAAGAAGAAGATGTTTCTACAATGATGTGGAGGGAGAGTCCTCTCCAGTCAGACTGAGAGGCTGATAACTTCAGCTCAGTGAGGTAAAGGACTGAGTGTTTAGATAGTTCACTTTAGTCTAAGTTATCTCAGTGGGTCTCAAACGTTTTGATCACAATTTATGTAAACACATATTTCCAAGGCACTACTTTATAATTATTGGGATAAAACAGGTTTGAAATCATTCCAATGTATACTATAGGTAAGTAAACCAGACATATCGTTTTAAACTGGAGAGATACAAACATATGCATAAATAAAATAGTAAAATAAGATATGAATGAACAACAAAAATAAAATACGTTACATGTATTTGTTATTGGCTATGGTAGGTTATTGGTTATGTTCACATATTTAATTATTAAAATGTAAACCGATCTTTTTCATATGGGTGTTTAGAGTTGTACCCCCTAGATCTAGTCTAGTAATTCTGCTTAAAGTGCACCAGATTGAAGCATTTTACTTTAAAATGTTCAAACATTTCTTCCCGGTATGCCTGAGAAGGCAGATATGCTTGTTTTTCTCAACAAGAACTGTTCTTTAAAAGTTGGACTGTTGCATTGTTGTAGCTTCAGTGGTTCTCAGGTTACAGTTACATAGCAGTGAATATAAACAGACTGATTAATGTGAATATTACTGTAAACTAACCTGTGTAAAAGTTTCTGGAATAAATGTAATTTTTTTGGTGGAAGAAGCATGTATCATTTTTTTACCCTGCCCCTCAAAGAATCGGAATTGAGAACCGTTAAGAACCGGAATCGAAAAGTAGAATCGGAATCGTGGAAATTCAAACGATACCCAACCCTAATTGTATCTGTTTCAAATTCAAGAAATAAGGATTCAACACACTTCTCTGTTTAGAATACTAATTGGCAGATGCATACACTAGTTATCAGCATGAAGGACACATTTATTCATTGTCTGTTTATGTGAAATATGTAGAAGCCATCATTAAAGGAATGCTCCACTCATTAGATAATTAATCAAAACTTCAGTATTTAGTGAAACATTATGTTTAAACCATACCCTGAAGAAATCAGCGATATTCCCCGGTAAATAATGATTTTATAGCTCTTTTTTTATCAAAACCTGTATATTCCGTCAGGCCGCTGCCATTTTGCCCATTTTCAGTAGTCACGTGATGGTCGTGACGTCATCCATGCGTTCACTTTGTAAACACACGAAAACATGGCGAAGTTTTGAGCAATATGAAGAGATTGGATGGGGGAATTCAGCCATACAGGTTCGAGCCTACTTAGTACTACTTAGTAGATACAATGATTTTGATTACTAGATATGTATGCATGTAGTACCACCCTTGCTAGCGATTCCCTCTCTAGTTTAGCATACTCAGCCTCGTTGTCCCTGGCCCTAGAACCACGATTTTATGGGGCCGGAAAAACTGGGGGAAATTACCCGCTAGCCGGTACAACGCTATATGGAAAGGCCACCAAAAACTGGCCTGGCCTGGACGATAAAGGACGTTTAAACGGGGCTACCCGCTGCAATGGAAATGCGCTATAACATACCTTATTCTTACTCCGAGCACTACTTCAGGTCCTCCATCGCTTCACACTTGCAGAGGGCGATTTCTCAACTGGCCGAACTGGTGTCCTGGTCGGTGATGACACCAGAAAGACCGATGGTACTGCATCTCCATTAAGTAATGGTTGTTCAATAAATCCCATGTTATGTTTTATCATACTCTCAGAGTAGTCGTCCGGAAACTTGAAATGTTCGCTGCATACATGCGCCTGTGGATCTTTCGGTTCGGGCCGGCCACATGTCACTAGCCACTGCCTCCGAACGTACTTCCTACGCTTACCTTTTGGCAACAGATGGAACCGAGCATTCCGTGGATTGTTCCTATCTGAATTGTGGCAATGTTTCGCGATACAATGAGGCATATTTGAAGAGAGTAACTACAGTAAATAACATGAACATCAACGTGTCCTCGAAACCAAACGAATGGTTTACGTCACGTCCGGTAAAATGGCGCCGCCCACAGTGTTGATGTTATTTCGGTAATTAATCAGTTTAAAATCACTGATAATGTCATCGGATTAAAAAAAAAAAAAAAGAGAGAGACTGGCAGAGACTGGTCTGTTTTATCGGATGATAATTATTTAAAAATGAGTGTCATGAGCATACCATTCCTTTAAATTGTAGACCAATGCATGATTAAATACACAAAACAGCTTATATTTAAGCAATCATACACGAGAGGCCGTTCTTGAACGTCATTATTGGTACGACAGTACTGCGGCAGGACCGAGGCGCTTGCGCCGAGGTCCGTACGCCTGTACGTACTGGAGTACGTATTGCATTGGTCTCCGTACTGGAGTACTGGAGACCAATGCATGATTAAATACACAAAACAGCTTATATTTAAGCAATCCAGTACGCCGAGGTCCAGTACAGGCGTACGGACCTCGGCGCAAGCGCCTCAGTCCTGCCGCAGTACTGTCGTACCAATAATGACGTTCAAGAACGGCCTCTCGTGTATGATTGCGATTCTATTACACAAACTATCATTGTAATCAACAATATCGTAAAATAATTTCATAATGTGGGCTAATTTGTTCCCAAACCTACGCTTTCTGCTTGAGTTAATCTCCGTCAGAAAGTAGTTCCTAGAAAGTAGTTCCCATGGTAACGATAGCCGATCAATCGAACACTCCTGCTACCCCGCTTACAGTTATTGATATAATTATAGTAAATAATATATTATTAACCAATTTATTGAAAACAATTCTTGAATTAGGCTATTTAAATATCTGAGTAATCACTGTGTGGGATTAGCGGAACAAATCAAATCAGGCTGTCCATGGTGCTGAAACATTTTGGGTTCAGAATGAAGGTGGATGTTCATGCTGCCATTAAAAGTGCAATTCTTGAAACAGCTCTCCATGAACTCCATGCCAGACTTTTTTGCAGGTGGTGCTGTGGTGTTCACGGGTAGGTCTACGTTATAGGAAGAGCTTTCCTCCAGTGGCCGTTTCATGGCGTGTCCCGGACCGGCAAAAAGCGCGTTGCTCCACACTTTTTTCCAACGCACTCAACTCGTCAGTTGAAACAGCAGCAAATCTTTCGTTGGTTTTGTGGTCTGTGTCCTTTAAAATCTGACATTTTGTAGCTACCGATTTCCAACAAGAGACAATGACAGTGTAACGGCTGTGTGTCGCTAAACGTCGCTATGGAAACCACACGATGTAGGCTCATGGAAGTAGTTTCGGTAGGCTAGTGGCGTGTGTAGGCCACTGGATACTTTGTGATTAGGCACGTTCTATTTGATCGTTGTTTGATCGTGGAATCAAACACGCCTATTGACTAATCAGAGAGCTTGCTCAAACCTATGTGTTATAGAATATACATTCATAATTGTGTATTAGTTATATCTTTAAAGAGAACATTATACATTTAGAATCAGATTTTGAGACAGTGAGCGGCTGGGAAAGTCACACCGCCATGGGGCACAAACAGTTGCTGACGTGATGTTTTCTTCGCATTCTCAGGCATTCCATAAGGAGGGTCAGGAACTCATGCTTGGGACCACCAGTGTCCACTCCATCCTCAGTGTGTCCCTCATCATCAGTGAACTTAACTGACATGAGAGGGATCGAATGAGGCACCTTTGAAGCCGCGGATTGCTCCATCCCACACATTGGCTCCATTAATATTGAACCTGCTGCAAGATGTATTTGTTATTGTTGCAGAGAGTTCTGCAACAATGTGTGCCGCATTCAGGTATTCTGTGCTGGGAAAGACAAAGTGATGTATTGTAATATTAAATGATGAAGCTAGTAATAAGATTTACAGTATAGATAGAACAATTAAGTGGTAATAGTAACAATTAATACCGTTGCTCCATTTTGTCTTCTGGCTCAGACTGGCTATCAATAATGATAAGTGCATACATATTTGTGTAGTTGCTGCAGTGAGAAGACAGTTGAATAATTATTTTCAAATACATAATATATGCATGACAGTCATATTTACAAAAGGATGTCGATCCTCTTGTTTTTTTTTCAATACATTGGGTTCTAAACTGACAACAGCACTTTTGTCATACTCCTGCACAATCCTTGTAAATGTTTGAAATGGATGCAAGAAACAATATCTGATCTTTGAAAAATATTTGTGGGTGTTTTTTGTATCGTCTTCACTAAGATGTTGTGGGTGTCATTTGGAAATGTATGAAAGTATAATTGTTCTGCTTCCTGGCAATATTACCCACTGTGATTGGAGGCTATACAAACAAACACATGTAAAAATAAAGATACACACCACACAACTGTGTCTCGATGCAACTGTCAACATCGTTTACCTATAGAAGTGGTTCTGACCCGGGGCAGACTGGACCTCTTCCTGGAATGGGGTTGGTGCTCCATCCTATTTTTACCCAGGAAACAAGTGCACACAAAGGTATTTATTGATTTCATGTTCACAAATTCAAACCTACATGGTATAATTACATGTTTAATTAGTCTTACCCGATCAGACGCTGGTTGTGGGTGCCTGAGAGGTCTGATAAGGTAAACAACAAATATATTCAAACTACTGTACTGTTAAAACATTCTGCTTCTTCTGGCACAAAATAATATGTTGACAATGTTTTATTTTACCCTGGCAAACTATTGTCCATTCTTGGAGTGCTCACTTTTGGAACATTTGGAATGTCCCACACATGCATACACACAAATGACTGACTGAAATCAAATAAATTCACTTTAATTAAGAATAAATGACACGATAAATCCAAACTGACAAAGGTACATTATATTGTTGACCGTCCTTTAACTCTCACATTAGGATTTACATTGGGGCACAATAAACCAACTTCTCTCTGCACCTATAATATATCTATATGATGTCAAGAGTTACATTTAGGTGCACAGTGCTGTCTCTTGACTTGCAAACTCTTTTACCAAACAAGCTAACGCTAGCTGGGTAAATATGACGCTCTTTGTATCAAAGCAAAACGTACCTTCTTATATATCAACTTTTTCCACTTCGATCAACTTTGTTTCCTCCGGCTTCAATTTGCAGCACTCTTGTTCGTTCTCTCTATGTCTGGTCATACGTCTGCTTCACGTAGCGCGCCCCCTAGAGGCCTGGAGCACTTCCGGAATGTTTTTTTTTGGTATGTGTTTTGGGATTTGTATTTGCTTTGGACTTTGCATATGGTGCAGCGTTTTTTTGTTGCGTTTGTTTTCGGGGTTTGTTTGTTTTTCATTTCATTATTTGCAGGTGTTTCCTGCTAATGTATGCGTTTTGGGCCGTTGTTTGTTTGCACCTGCCGGCCACCGTACTCTTGGCCTAAACTCTTTTAGTTCATCATTTAAGAACGGGAGAGTGAAAATAATGATTTGTGGAAATCAAAAACAAGGCATTTAATTAATACTTTGAATATTAATGACTAAAGAAATAGATTTGAAAATGTATCGTAAAGAAACACTCAGCCATGCATGAAATAACATAGCTAAATATTATGGATCATTTTTTACCCATGTTGTGCCTTAGAAGTGTAGTTTTTCTGTTGTATTTGTTTTCAGGATTTGTTTGTTTTTCATTTCAGGATTTGCAGCTTTTTCCTGCTAATGCATGCGTTTTTGGCCGTTGTTTTTTTGCACCTGCCGGCCACCGTACCAGTGTGATAAAAATGCAAAAAGAAATGCATACTATCATTTTGTTAATAATTTTAGCAGTGATTTGGACCAAGCATGTATGATGTAGTAATACAAAAACTATTTTAGTTCACACAGTGTGACATTAGCTAGTCATGTTAGCTTGTAACATATAGAGCAGCGCTAACTAGCAAGTTAGCTAAACGTTAGCGGTTAGCCGTTTATGCTATGCTAGCTGTTGACTAATGAACATTAACTAACTGGATACCGCTGTAAGAAAGCTGTGAAACTTTACAATAAACTTGGCGACAACACTGTGACACCCCGCTGCATGTTTATGTGTAATTCTCCCGTGTTGGAGATGAGAGGATGGCGCAGCACTGCAATAAGCTGTAAGCTAACGTTAGCTGCCACCGGTTAAGCCAGGTTTCCCGGGCGCAACATCTTGCAAGAAACAGCATCTCAGGGCTTCTTAACATTTAGCAACCTATTAATGATGCATACCCACTTAACGGGAAGAAACTCAGCTAACTAGAAGAAGAAACGTAACCTAAAATAAAAAATAAAACATTCACAAACTAAGGATATTCTAAATACATGTTTGACTCCATTACAGTCGCAGGACTCACCAGATCTCAAGTCTTCTGTTCTTTGTTGACGTCCCGATGCTCATATTTAACGTGTAGATGTAAAACGATCCCGATATTAATCCATAAACTCCTGCAGCAGAAATACAGGAGACCCGCTCAAACTGACGTGGATGTTTCAAATGTGAACGACAGGCGCGGACAGTTCTCATTGGCAGGTTTCTTCGATGACATTTAACCAATCAGGTGTTGTGGACTCATTCCAAACATGCCTGACTTGTCTGCCGTGTTTTGGCTGAATTCTATTTCAAGTGCCGTAGCTCTGGCTGTCGGCCAGAATCCGAAAACCATACATGATACTGCATGTAAGAAGACTATAACTACCCCTTATTACTGTATATTGACCAATGGAGACAAAAAACACAGCAACATAACAAATAAATAAAACAAGGTTAACTGTGACTTATTGTTGAGTAAATAACAGCGTGTGTGTGTGTGTGTGTGTGTGTGTGCGTGTGTGTGTGTGTGTGTGTGTGTGTGTGTGTGTTTTTTTAAACCTTGGTCTTCCCTGCAGGGATTTCTCCACTTTCTATGATTTTTATTTTTTTTAATGATATTGTAGATATTGTAGATATTGTAGATATTGTAGATGTTTACAATATAGTAAGTTAGGAATTTCATGAAAGCATATTTATTTACTTTTGTTTCAACACTGGATATTTTGTGTTTGTGGTGGATTCAATCGAATATTGAGAACATGATTTATGTAAAAATGTTTTACTTACATTTTACGTTTTTTTTATTTGACACTTTTGTTTTGTTTTATAGTGTACCTTAAAATTACAAAGAAATATCTTAAAGTCTTATAATAGTAATACACTTTTATGAGTTACATATTTAATTGCAGATAATAATTTTTATTTTACATACATCTGCATGTATTTTCTGAAAGTGCAAAAATACTGTAAATATGATATAGTAAATGTACTTTAAATTTGTTGTTATTGTCAAAATACTTAAAATAATGTGTTGGGTTGTTAAGTTATAGTTCATATCTGTAATTTTACAGGATTTTGCAAGTCATTTAAAAAAACATGATAATTACTATAACATTTTTATTATTTCCTGTAAAATTAGGATCTTTTTTTACAGTGTGTAGAATGTCTCAGTTCAAATCTTCCAGACGGTTTGAGAAGTAGGCTATGCTGCAGGACACACACCGGTTAGAATAGTCTATTCTGCACATGTGCAATGATGCACAATTCAAACTTTACAGTAATGGGTTGTGCTATTATTATGGATGATTTTGAGTACAGTGCTTTACTGTGAAATAATAGTTAAATAATGTCAAATCCAATTTTACTGTAGTTTTATAGATATGTTGTTGTGATATTACAGGGGCTTTTGATTACAATATTTCTCTGCAATGTGATACTCTTAAATGCTGTGAAATCCTTGCAATGTTTACAATGTTGTTGTGATATTACAAAATGTGATGTGATATTACAGAGGATTTTGATTGCAGTATTTCATTGTGAAATAATAGTTAAATGCTGTGAAATCCAAGGATACAGTCCTTTTTACATGTATTTGTTGGGATATTACAGGGGGCCTTGATTACAATATGTCACTGTAAAATAATACTGTTAAATGTTGTGAAATGATGGTACATTTTTACAGTGTCCTCTATTAAGCAATAATCTGCAATAAGTTTACTGTGTGTTTAATGTGAGAAAAATAAATCCTAAAACTATTTTGCACATTTATTTATTGCCTAAAAATAGCATAATAGGAGACCTTTATTAATGAAGAATTATTGAAAACCATCAGCAGTAATTCATGAACACTTCTCTCTCTCTGCAGACGTCGAAGCCTTTGCCAAAGCCATGGAGACGGAGACAAAGTCGGACCAGGACGGAGACTCCGAGGACAAGAAGGACGACGACGAGGACATGAGTCTGGACTGAGAGCTTAATATTTAACGTATTTATTTAGCTGCTACAGCTGTTTTGTAACTATTACACATTAAGGATGAAGATCTAAGATTAATATAGAAACTGTCGCTAAGACCCTCCCTCCCCCCTGATTAATATAAACTGAGCAGTTATTAAACCTGCATGACAACTGTACATCCTGAGAAATAAACTCTGCTATGTGTTTATTGGTTTTGTGAAGGATTACTTTATTGTAGACTCAACAGCTTCATGAACTCTATTCACTATTAGATGTTTACCTTAAAACAAAACACAAAACTCAGGAAGACTGTGGTGTTTCTGAAGATTCAATTGAAAAAACATTCATTTTTCAATATGATGATGATGAATATCCACCCGTTTGACGCCATACAAGTACAACATGTACAAGTACACAGATCTGTTTTGTGTGTTTATTGTAATACATATTATTTTAGCATTGCAAACAAACACAACATCAACATTTAATCAGCAAGACTCTGACATGTCAACGTTAAATATAACATCTTAGAATATTAAAGTACGTGTCATTTAAATAGAGCTAATTACTCTATTTTTCGAAATACTTGCTTTGTGTTTCCTTCCTGTTTTTTTCGATGTACTGTGCCATGACTTTTTTTTTTAAATACTGTACTATGAGTTTACACACTATAAGTATTTTTTTTACATACTATACTATGAGGTTTTTTTCAAATACTGTACTACGACTTTTATTCAAATTGTATCAACACACAACACTATTTATTCGAGATACTATACTAAGTTGTTTTTGTCTGATATTTTCGACGTACTGTACTATGACTTTTTAGTTAACAACCTATACAGTGATGTTTTTAAACAGACTTTAATATGGACTTGAAACGCTATACCATGATTTTTTAAAACGTTTTTTTCAGACTTTTTTTCCTAAATGTCAAGGAATCTAAATAAATGTTCCTCTACAGCAAACATACATCTATGTTTTATTGACAGATCCATGTATTTTGTAATTTAACACAGTATTTTGTGCGATATACGATAATAATGTAATGGTCAGATCAAGTCTGAAATGTTACATCACAGCAGCTCCATTTGCAACATCAACAAGGACAGATATGAAGACATGATATTATTTAGATATCTTGACATTTCGGACAAAAAAGTTGAAAAAAGTCATTCTATAGTCCATCCATCTTCTCTCATATCTGCCCTTGTTGATGTTTCATAAACTACTGAGTATAGTACATCTAATATTTAAAAAACTACATAGTAGCCTATAGTATGTCTAATATTTAAAAAAACCACATACTAAAGTATATATGTATAGAAGTATAGTATGTAAAAAACGATAAAGTATAGTATTTCTAATATTTAAAAAACGACTATAATAGTACATCGAATATTAAAAAAAATGACAGTCTGTTGAATATTTTTTAAAAACGACATAGTATAGTATTTCGCATAATTAAAAAAAACTACAGAGTACAGTACATCTAATATTTAAAAAACTACATAGTACAGTATGTCGAATATTTCATAAAAACGACATATTATAGTATTTTGCATATTTAAAAAAAATACAGAGTATAGTATGTCTAATATTTAAAAGACGACACATTTTACTATGTCGAATATTTCCAAAAAACGACAGAGTATAGTATGATGAATATTTCTATATCCCTTACTTTTAGAGTTTGCTACACCAATATCGTAATGCAACCTAGAATTAGAGTAAACCTTTGTTGTGTATTTTGGGTTTGGGATACCTTTACATCCAGCTCAGGCTTCAATGGTTCTCTTTTTATCTGCTGTTTAATTTTTTGCTAATTATCAGCGCTCAATGGTGGGTTGAAATGATTAGATATCAATTTTAAAATGGTCTATTAACTGCTTGATCTAATTATAAGATAAACACAGTTGTGTTTGTCTTAAGTTAATTGTGAAGAGTAAATGTTAATGTGGTTGTAACCTCAACATGCAGAGGCACACATTCTGTATTCTGGGAAAATACAGTAATATATGCAATACATGCAGCAGGGTTATTAGTCCAGAAACAAATATATATATAATAGGGAACAATCTTATGCACCGTTAACACTTAAATACACACTTTAACTTAAGTGAGGTTTTGATTGCAGGATGTTTACTGGGTTGTTTTCACACTGTGGTTTTAATATGTTTATTTCAATAACTTTGTTGAGCTTGTGTTTAGCTTTATTTCTATCTCACTGAACAAAGTCCCTGTATGTGAACTGGTGCAGCTGATCAGACCGGTTATGAATCAAGAGGAGGAGCTACACACAGGTGAGGGTGTTCAAGTCCAAGTAGGAAGTAAGACTGCCAGACTCCATTTTACAGCTCGAAGAGCAGGAGGACAACAGGGTGAGTGTTAACACCAGGATCTGCTTTCTAACACATTATTTACTCTGTTTTACTGGATGTCAGAACATCAGCGTCCTAGAGTCCAAAGAGACTTCTACAAGTGGTGTGAACTGGTTTTATTTCCTGTTTTCTGATTCATCAAAGCAACATAACATGCGACAGCCCAGCGCAGTCAAAATGGGGAGCGGCCTGTCGGAAGTCTGACTGATTTGAAGTTTTTTAACCAAGTGTTAAACTTTCCTGTCGGCTCCCAGACCGTAGTGAAGGAAGCAGGGGTGACTCTCTGCAGTCTTCCAGGCAGGGCCGCCCCTGGCCAACTTGGGGCCCCAAGCAACATTGTGAGATGAGGCCCCCCTCCCAACCGACAGGAGTGAAAAAAATAAATTGGAAACAAAGTAGTGTGGTGACACGTTATTGAACATAATTCACCTTCAGGCTTGTGTTGCAACACGGACCCGTTAAAGTGGGACACCGGAAGTTAGATTCATTCAGGCTAGAATGACATGCAGTAGCAACAAGTGTATTCCAGTCTTGTGATTCAATGTATAATAAAGTGTGGAGTTCCATACTGAACACACCGCCTCCAACTCCCATTCATCGGCTCTACAGTAGGCTACTTTGCAATATAATTCCTGTTTATTATTATTATCAACAGTTACTTGTTCATACAGTGAGGTAAATGGTAAATGTGCATGTATGTCGTTCAGTATGCGTTTACAGGTCAATACGTCTGCATTTCCTGCCAAATACTAGCCTCACAAAGATTAAAATATAATGAATGCAAATAAACTACTTCTACTAATAATAATAATCATAATCAATTCAATAATATAAATACTACATTATTATAATATAGTTGTAATATAGTCAAGACAAAACATGCTTATCACATGATATTTCTTAAATCTGTATTCTAGTTCCCTCTGTCAGCAATGTATCAACAACTACACACACATTTCTATCAGTAGTTCTCTGTGTTGTGGTTGACATGATGATGACTGTTAGGAGTTAAGGGGAGAGGCTGAGCATCACCATGAAATGTGCAAATTGACATTAAAATTTATAAAAGGGGAAAAAATGCTCCATGTTTTTTAGGCTGTAAACTTTAACTGTTATGTAAGCCAATAGACAGACAGTGTATCACTCTTCCTCCTGTACATTAGCAGATAAAAGGCATCAAATACTTGAATGAATGGTAAATAAAGAATGCTGGAAATAACTGCATCTCCATTAGCCTATATGCTATGCAGAGACTGCCTTCTTCATGTCCTGAATTGCAGCTGATGTTTTGGCAATTTGACTTGTACAACATTCGCAAGTTGTGTATTTGACTCATACAATAACCCACCTTCGAGTGATGCTCTAGTTTCTTCATGTTTTGTTTACTTCCCTCTCGGACTGAAACTGTCTTTTCACCGACATCTCTTCACCTGCACTAGTGGCCGTATCAAAGCCGTGATTGGTCAGATGTCGATTCATTGCAACGGTGTCGGGTTACAGACACCTCTCACTCTCACTCTCGCGGTATGCGGAGAACTGAGCGGAGAACTGCGCACAGCAGCTGACGCCCTCTGCGCAAGGCCGGGCCCCATGCAGCCTGCGTGATTGGCCTGTAGGGAGGGGCGGCCCTGCTTCCAGGGCCGAAGCAACACACTTCGGGTTCAATAACCCACTTTTCAAAAAAGGCAGACAGGCGAGCTCTTCTTTGGGAGGCCGTTGCATTTATTAAGGTTTTTGTTACAGGTCTAACTTTGCAGACACACGACAGACCTTTGCTGCTGTTTCGTTCACTTCAAAGACACATAACACCACTCGCTCACTCTCCCTCGCTCTACCGTGCGCACACACATGCACGCGCCAACCCCTTCTCTCTCTCTCTCTCTCTCTCTCTCTCTCTCTCTCTCTCTCTCTCTCTCTCTCTCTCTCTCTCTCTCTCTCTCTCTCTCTCTCTCTCTCTCTCTTAAAGAGACAGCTGCCTGACTCTGCATGACCCTAATATCATAACACAAGTTTATTATTATGATGGTTATGATTGAAATAAGTGTGTTATTATAATGTGTGTGTGTGTGTGTGTGTCTCCAGTGTTACTGGTTTATCTCTCAGACTGGAGAAGATGAGTGGTTTAAAAGATGAGGAAGAGGACACATCTTCAGTCTCCAGCTGTCTGTCTCTGAAGAGTGACTGGTCTAAAGACAGACCTCCAGACTTCAGTAATGAACCTGGACCTTCAGACACAAAGTAAGAGTTTCTACTGTAACCTGACCTGAACAGGATCCAGTTTTAAGAAGAAAAAATAAAAATGAACATCAAAAGGAGGTGTTTAGAGCTCAGATATCACTTGTGTTATCGGTTTCCATCTTCTCTCAAATGTTTCTAGTTTCAGTCGTAGTCTTGCTGTAGTTTCTTCCATAATAAAGACCTTATTTACTCTGTCTCTCCATTGCGTGATGTTGTGGTTTCAACCTCAAAATTGTGATGATTTTCAACAACCTTCCCACAATTCCTCCAACATAGATCAGACGTTTTATTATATTTTGAGGTGATAGATGGGGTGTTAAAATAACGCATCTTCACCTTCCAATCAAACCACGTTGGACTGTTAGTTCATTTATGTCCAGACCTGAAAGTCTCCACCCAATCATCATCCGTTATTACATTTGCTTCCAGTTCCCATTTTTCTTTAACATCCATATTATTGTCATTGGATTAATCCTGTAGTGCTTTATAGGTGTCTTTGAAATTAGCCCTTTTTTGTACTCTTCCTCTGTAAATGTCATTAGCAATTCTTCGACTTTGGTTGGTTCCTTGCATATTTGTACCCACTCAATATGTTTCTGGAGGTAGTGTCTCAGTTGCAAATATTTATAAAAGTCATTATTTGGTAAAGTAAATTCCTGTTTGAGTTGTTCAAATGATTTAAAAATGTGCCCCTTAAAACTTGTGCTTTAAATATGAACCCCTTGTTTGTCCATTTCTCGAATCCTGCGTCTATATTACCTGGTATACAATCTGGGTTTGTGGCTATTTTTGTAGCTTTGCTTACAGAGCTTGATATCAGGCCCGGTTCCAGAAGAAAATGTCTCAGGGTGCATCTGAGATTAGAGAGGGTGCAGGGGTGCTATTTGTATAAGTGGGGAGTGGATCTAACACCCTCTAGGTGGGTCCTCACCTCCTCTAGGGGGGTCCGGGGACATGCTCCTCCCGGGAAGATTTATTTTTTTAAATATTGAAGTTAAAAGCATCAATCTGGTGCACTTTGAGAGCAACATTAAGAGATCTATGGATCTATGTGCTCTTTGCTTGATTCATGCCTTCCCAGTCCCTTATCACGTAGCCTATACAGTAAGAGCATGGCGCCAGTTGTTGTAGCCAGTTGTGGTGAAGGCATCTGACTTACTTGAACCGAAATGTCTACAACTAAATTCTTCTTCTTATTACTACTACTACTACTACTACTACTACTACTACTACTACTACTACTACTACTACTATTAGTATTATTATTATTATAATATATGTAATATTTTTCATTTAGGTGTGTAGGTATTTCACTTTTCATTTATTTATTTATTTTTCACTTTTTTTTTTTCAAATGAGGGACTCAATGAGAGACTCAACTGAGGGTGCAATGCACCCTTATGCACCCCCGTAGAACCGGGCCTGCTTGTAATATTACATTTATTTTGTATTGTCGACCATATTTTCATTGTTTCTGTAATGCACTCATTTAGAATCTTAAGGTAAAGAGGCCTTCTTCAGATTTTAACATTAGTGTGTATTGTACAGCTCGTTGAATCTAGAGTGCTTTGATCTCAAAACAGAGTGGAGGACAGCTTGAAATTCACCTAAAAAAAGGAAATGTTAAACCTGCCATAACCCAGCTAGAAATGTTTGGTTCTAAAAACATTCTGAGAATGTTACATTCATTGTTCTAGGAATGTTTTCAGCGGGAAGTTTTCTTTTGGTTCCCAGAACGTTCTTCTGAAAGGTAGGATAACTTTCTCTAAACACATTCTTAAAATGTTTGGTGATAACATTGTTAGAACATTATGCCCTACTGTTCTTAAAATGTTTTCAGCTGCAAGTTAGATTTGTTTATGTTGCCAGAATGTTATTATTTTAGAGAAGGATAACATGCTTTATGTTTAAAACATTATGCAAATGTTCTGTGGTAACAATTTATTAAAATGTTTTTACATTATTAGAACATAAAGACATAATATTCCTGTAATTGTTCAACTCAAAATTCCTGGGTAAGTGGACTGACCACTGTGGTCATTAGGAGGATTTTGATAGTTTACTTAACTATTGGAATTTGAGTATTAACACAAGTAAAAGGATGACTCGGAATCAGCTGGTGAGCGTAACATTTGTTTATTAGAAAAGGGGAGCTGGGAGTGGAGGTTGGTTATGGCAGCAGTGGGAAACAGTTTTTCCAGGGTGGAGAGACCTGGCTGGTCTTGATTGTGTGGCAGGCCTTGGATTCCTCCTGGGAGAGACACATAAATGAGTGTGAGGCAAAAGCAGGCAAAGTTGTCAATAGTAGTGATGTTACGTATTGCGCCGAGGCTTCGGAGTGTGTGTCGAGTAATCCCCAAAGCATTTTGTGAAGCATGTAACGAGGCTTGTATCGTTTTGAGCCAGTGACGTCATCGATGACAAACGGAGCCTCGCTGCCTGTCGATACCACGTGACTGCTTCAGAAAGTGATTCCGATCGGTTGAACCGTTGAACCACAACGCTCATAATACCCATGGATGTATAATAAGAACCATGGAATGGAATGGAATTAAAATAGCTCAGACCCTCACTCATATAGAGGTCGAAACATGTCATAAGTATAAATAGATACAAGCATAAATAAATGTAGGAATAAAAACATGAATAAAAAATGAATAAATACAGGAAATGAGGTTAAATTGTTAACATAGGTTCAGGAGCATGGCCACGCCTAAAACTCCACCTCGAACCACGGCCACCCCTATTTATATCCGGCAAAACTTCCGGCCACCGCTTGTCTCCATCCTTTCAAGGACTGACAGCCAGACCGTGATTCACGCCGCGCGTCGTCACGGTTCAAACAAGCTAAACGCTACCACGAGAACATTCAACTTACCATGGATTCCGAACTGCTGATCAACTCACCGGAGTCAGACGAAGATCTCTTCGACATCGGCTACCCGCCATCCACGTTTCAGCAGTTGGATCTAAGCCAAGCATCCGAACGGAGCCACGTGCGCTCGGCAATCAGTGTCCCACACACCAGCCGCAACCGCTCCCACTCAAGCTCCCCAACAAGACACCTCCAACTCCAGACAGGTCCCAGGCTTCGTCTACTCCGCCAGCGAGGGCAAACAACCGGGGCCACAACAGGCACAGCCAGCTCCAATCTCCCCACCAACGGCAGCCTGCCTCATTAGCAGCCCCCGGCCACTCGCAGCGGCGCACCCGACATGCCTCTCGGACGGAGCCGCGCTCCGAAACAGAGCCCGAACTCAGGAGGTGGACAGTCATTCAACTCCAACGTTTCTTGAAAGAAAACGACATCCACTTTCACCGAAATGACAACAAGGCTAGACTGTTCAACCTCTACAAAGCCTACAGCAGCACAACGGCAAGAACAACGACACACACAGCACTTCCTGCTCCAGAGCCAACCACCGCGCACCACGGGTCGTGACGTCACAGGCCTCCGTCCTCGTCCTCGGACACAGCCCGACTCACCAGCACCCCCTGGCGGGGGCCAGGTCGTATTGCCCTCTGTGCCTGCTCACAGGCTTCACGAAAATCCCCTTGCACATACATCCCTTCATCCCTCCATCCCTTCTTCTTCTTCTTTCCTACCTTCAGCATTCCACAGCAACCCAGCTTCCGCTTACCTTCCTCCTCTAGCAGCTAACCCCGTAGCAACAGCGCCTCACCCAGTGAGCAGACGCTCCGGTCTCCCTCTCTCTGACCCTCGCAGTGAGCAAACGCTCCGGTCTCTCTCTCTCGACCCTCGCAGCGAGCAGACGCTCCGGTCTCTCTCTCTGACCCCCACAGCGAGCAGATGCCCCGGTCTCTCTCTCTCTCTGACCCCTCGCAGTGAGCAGACGCTCCGGTCTCTCTCTCTGACCCCCACAGCGAGCAGATGCCCCGGTCTCTCTCTCTCTGACCCTCGCAGTGAGCAGATGCTCCAGTCTCTCTCTCCTCCGACCCTCGCAGTGAGCAGATGCTCCGGTCTCTCTCTCTCTGAACTTTGCAGTGAGCAGACGCTCCGGTCTCTCTCTCTCCGACCCTCGCAGTGAGCAGACGCTCCGGTCTCTCTGTCTCTGACCCTCGCAGTGAGCAGACGCTCGGGTCTCTCTCTCTCTCTGACCCTCGCAGTGAGCAGACGCTCCGGTCTCTCTCTCTCCGACCCTCGCCGTGAGCAGACGCTCCGGTCTGCGGCGGCGCTCATGCCAGGAGCACCTGCCCTCACAACCCAACTACATCAGCAGACTGACTAGCACGGCACCTCAGCACACCCGTCAAGATAAGCAACTTAGCTACCGCCTTAGCGAATCATCCAGATAGTCTGTTTACTTTCTCACCAATGGCTTCACCCATGGTTCCCACCCAGGCATAGCAATGCTGCCTGACACATCTCACATCTGCCACAACCTTCAGTCCGCTTTAACAGAACCTCACACCTTCGACACCTTACTGGCCAAAGAAGTCAAAGAAGGGTTCATGATAGGCCCATTCGATAGTCCCCCCTTTCCAGTGTTCCGCATCAGTCCAGTAGGCATAGCTACTAGGAAATACTCCGGGAAAAAGAGGCTCATAATAGACCTGTCTTCTCCACACGGCTCAGCCATCCCGAGCATTAACAGCGTCATTCCAAGCCCAGACTTTTCAATGCAATACGCAAACATCGACCACGCCATCACCCTCATCCGCTTAGCAGGCCGGGGAGCATGGCTCTCTAAGGCAGACATCACCAGTGCATTCAAGATCTTGCCTATACACCCAGATTTGTGGTGTTTACTTCTGAGTGTACTGAGCCTATTACTTCTCAGTACGCCTTACATTCGGCTGCAGAAGCAGTCCCAAAATCTTCGATTCCCTTTCAGAAGCTCTGTGCTGGATCTTGACAAATAACCACAGACTCCCCTACGTGCTCCATCTCCTTGACGACTTCTCATCGTCACTCCACCATCCTCACCCCCCCGCCACGGGCTGAGCACACTCATACAAACATTTTCAGACCTTGGCATTCCTCTGTCTGAGGAGAAAACCTCAGGGCCTACAACCTCCATTGAGTTTCTAGGCATCACCCTGGACTTAATGTCTTTCCGGGCTTCTCTATCCTCAGAGAAAGTACAGCGCATCACTCTCCTCTTGTCAAACTACTTACAGGCAGACAGATGCACGAAATGGCAGCTGTTAGCCCTCCACGGCAAACGACTCTCATATTCACACTCCGGAATAAAACGGATCAGCTGGGAATTTCTTTCCCCATCCACATCTTCCGCCTGAACTCGTATCCTAGCCATACGAGCCACTAACCAAATACCTCAGCGCAAGGTACGATGCATACGCAACGCCTCAACACCCACTCTTTCTCACCGAAACAGGGCCACACGTTTCTGGTTCCAGAAACACTTCCACAACGCGTCGCTTATTTTGGGGATATGCTCAGAATATTATTCGAGCCATTCCTTCCGCATTGGAGCAGCGTCCACAGCAGCTAGACCGGGCACTTCTTATCCAACCATCTAGGCCCTCGGCCGCTCGTCATCCCAAGTGTATCACGCTTACATCCGCAACAATCTCAATGATCTCAGACACGCACACGCTTAAGTCAGCTGCTTTAATCCGACTCTTTTGGGGGCCCGTAATCAGCCCACGCAGATCATGCCGGAGACGGAACCCCCACTCTGAGTCTCCCACTGCACGGACCACAGCTCATCCTCCCAGATCATGTCTTCACCCCCCTCATATCATTCACGTGTTACTTCAATAAACTTACAAACATCACACCGTTGTGGCGTGGTTCCTGCTAGTGAAATGAGGTTAAATTGTTAACATAGGTTCAGGAGCATGGCCACGCCTAAAACTCCACCTCGAACCACGGCCACCCCTATTTATATCCGGCAAAACTTCCGGCCACCGCTTGTCTCCATCCTTTCAACCCATCCTCCCTCTCCCTTCTACCCATACAGTTCCCCTTCCGACTCACACCGAGCGATACATCCATCCATCCCTTCTTCCCTCCCTCAACATCCCTACAGCCCCCCATCCCTCGTCCCTTCATCCCTTCATCCCTACATCCCTTCATCCCAACATCCCTCATCCCAACATCCCTTCATCCCAACATCCCTCATCCCAACATCCCTCATCCCTACATCCCTTCATCCCAACATCCCTCATCCCTCATCCCTACATCCCCATCCCAACATCCCTCATCCCTCATCCACATCCCTCATCCCAACATCCCTCATCCCTACATCCCTTCATCCCACATCCCTCATCCCTACATCCCTCATCCCTCCCACATCCCTCATCCCTCATCCCAACATCCCTTATCCCAACATCCCTCATCCCTACATCCCTCATCCCTCATCCCCACATCCCTCATCCCCACATCCCTCATCCCACATCCCTACATCCCTCATCCCCACATCCCTCATCCCTCATCCCAACATCCCTCATCCCTCATCCCCACATCCCTCATCCCTCATCCCTTCATCCCTCATCCCTACATCCCTCATCCCTACATCCCACACCCCTCATCCCTACATCCCTCATCCCTCATCCCCCTCCCTCATCCCCACATCCCCACATCCCACATCCCTCATCCCTCATCCCCACATCCCTCATCCCAACATCCCTTATCCCTACATCCCTCATCCCAACATCCTTCATCCCTCATCCCCACATCCCTCATCCCCACATCCCTCATCCCCACATCTCTCATCCCAACATCCCTCATCCCAACATCCCTCATCCCTACATCCCTCATCCCTACATCCCTTCATCCCAACATCCTCTGCCCGTCAACATTTATATTTAAACGGTGCATATTTATATACTGTGTATATACTAACATTTTAATCCCAGGTATTGTCTGGGGGCCCGTAATCAGCCCACGCAGATCATGCCGGAGACGGAACCCCCACTCTGAGTCTCCCACTGCTCATCCTCCCAGATCATCTCTTCACCCCCCTCATATCATTCACGTGTTACTTCAATAAACTTACAAACATCACACTGTTGTGGCGTGGTTCCTGCTAGTGAATAAATATTGTGGAGTGTTTTCAGGGAGCTGTAATGTGTGTGCTGTGGCTCAGCTGGAAAGCAGTTGACTCATGACCGCAGGGTCCCTGGTTCAACGACTGAACAATATGTATTTTTTGTTGTTTATAAAAGCTACAGCTAAATGAGATAATGTAGTTAATAAATGTATTCTTTGATATGGTTTAGCCTTTCTCAGGCTACAACATGGTTAAGTTTACGAAGGAATACAAATTCCTCTTTGCAATGTTTACCAGCCTCCTTATGCTTTTCAATCACAATCATTCAACTGGAATAAATACAATATTGTTGACATGAAGATATGATTTAATGTTCGTTGTTTAGAGTTATTCTAAGGGTTTACTCAATGGGAACTCGGTATGAGATGATGGAGCACACTGTTGAGATGTCCAATCTGCCTGTTTTACACACTTTGACCAACAGGGGGGTTGGTGTTCAAATGAAGCCCATGATGAAGCCTCATGAGATGAACCCTTTTGCGAACCAATTGGCTGGAAAGCTTCAAAGCTTCATAAGGCTTCATCTCGCCATCACTAGTCAATAGATCTGCTGGCAAAAAGCTAGAGCAGCACGCAACAAACCTTTCACGGCAACAATCCGGCAGTGAATGAGTGCAGGCTGCAGGCTTTCATCGTGTGGCTGATGAGCAGGTTGCAGGTGTGGTTGATTGGAGATTGCTCCCAGCCGTGTAGAGCAGACCAGCAGGCAGGTGGGGGGGAGAGAGAGACACACAATAGAAACAAACACATACAAACACTAACAGGGGTTTCAGGGACGGGCGGTGATAGTCGATCCGTGATCCGTCCTTCCATATGTCTGTCTTTGGTTTTCTAAGTGTTATTCGATCCATATTACCATGGAGATGTGTGCATAAACAACAAAAATACTTGGGGTATAATGTTGGAACAATGTTAACACCAAACATTTTAAGAATGTTTTTAGAGAACGTTATCCTACCTTTCAGAAGTACGTTCTAGGAACCAAAATAAAACTTCTCGATGAAACCATTCCTTGAACAATGAATGGTAACATTCTCAGAATGTTTTTAGAACCAACAATGTCTAGCTGGGAACTCAGACATGCCTACGCAAACGTGCACTATCATGAATTACGTGCTTGTTTTTTTTTTCAAAAGGAAAATGTGGTGACATCAGATTTGTTTTAAGCATCCTTTTCAAACGAATGCAACAACTTTGTTTTTTAAAGCGCACTACAAATAAATCTGACGTTGACCATGACTCTGTTAATATTTCGCATCACAGGAATCATTTATAAAAAAAGAATAACCTCCTGAAAACATTATCCAAATGTTGCTTTCAAAATGTTCTTCATTTGTTATCATGTAACATTGAGGGAATGTTTTATAAAGAACATCTTTGATTAGTTACCCAACAACGTCCAAAACACATCCCTAGAATGTTGCAGGCAAAACGTTCCACCTTTGTTAACATATCACATTAAAGGAACGTTTTATACAAACACTTTCTGTCATCTCAGGCCTTAATAAAATCCTCAGAACATCCTCTGAATGTTGCAGTTAAAACGTTATGTCTTTAAACCTTAAACCTTATAGGAAAAATAAACATCCTAAAAAGGTTCTTTGAACATCAGATTAAAACGTTTCTTTAAAACCTTATTAGAACCTGTAGGTAACGTTAGCCAAAGTTGTGAGAACGTTCCCCGCTAGCTGGGAAGTCCCAAGCCCTACACTCCTGCTGTGACATAATGTGTTGATGAAAATGTAGGAAAACATCTCTTAGGTTGAAAAATAAAAACATTTCAGTATAGAATTTGAAAAAATGTCTGTTGAGGGCGAGGATGTGACAAAACCGTTTCACATGAAACCCTCTCCTTTCACTGATCACTACACAGCTACAGTCACCATTCAGCTATTCAAATATTCAGCTTTCTCTGCATTTTCAGCAGGAAATGCCTTTTCTAGTCTAACCTGTTATTTAATGATCGCAGTAAAGAAACGTAGTAACAGTCCAGTAACAACGTTTAAACTCTTGATCCCTGGCGTCATCAGCGATAGTAAATAATCTACATATTACTAGACCGACTGGAGAACTGGGTGGGACTTTCGGAAACAGTTCTGAATTGGTTTGAATCCTACTTAAAGGACAGAAACAACTTTGTTTCTATAGGTAAATACACATCTGAGTTGACAAATATGACATGTGGGGTTCCTCAAGGCTCCATCCTGGGGCCTCTTCTCTTTAACATCTACATGCTACCACTGGCTCAGATAATGAAGAACAACAAAATAAGTTACCATAGCTATGCAGATGACACACAAATTTACGTAACAATTTCACCAGGAGACTATGCTCCAATTCAAACACTGAGTAAGTGCATTGAACAAATCAATGACTGGATGTGTCAGAACTTTCTCCAATTAAACAAAGATAAAACTGAGGTAATGGTTTTTGGAGCCAAGGCAGAACGTATAAAAGTTAGCGCTGAGCTTCAGTGATGCAATGTTCAAAACAACAGATAAAGCCAGAAATCTAGGTGTAGTCATGGACTCTGACCTGAGTTTCAACAGTCACATTAAAACTGTTACTAAATCAGCCTACTATCACCTAAAGAATATATCTAGGATTAAAAGACTAATGTCACAGCAGGATTTGGAAAAACTTGTCCATGCTTTTATCTTCAGTAGACTCGACTACTGCAATGGTGTCTTCACAGGTCTCACTAAAAAATCTATTAGGAAGCTGCAGCTGAATTCAGAACGCTGCTGCTCGAGTCCTCACTAACACTAAGAAAGTGGATCACATCACTCCAGTTCTGAAGTCTTTACACTGGCTTCCTGTGTGTCAAAGAATAGATTTCAAAATACTGCTGCTGGTTTATAAAGCACTGAATGGTTTAGGCCCAAAATACATTTCTGACCTCCTGCTAAATTATGAACCATCCAGATCTCTCAGGTCTTCAGGGACTGGTCAGCTTTCTGTCCCCAGAGTCAGAACTAAACATGGTAAAGCAGCGTTCAGTTATTATGCTCCAAATATCTGGAACAAACTCCCAGAAACCTGCAGGTCCGCTACAACTCTGACTACTTTTAAATCCAGGCTGAAGACTTTTCTTTTTGTCGCTGCTTTTAATTGAACTATTCATATCTTAGTACTTTTTGTACATGTACTTTTTTCTTTTAATGTTTAATTGACAGCACTGTAACTTTTATCCATGTATTTTTTCTTTTAATGTTTATTTTATTAGCTTTTCTTTTTAATGACTGATTTTAAATGCCATTTTCTTAATCTCTTTCATTTTTTGTAAAGCACTTTGAATTGCCTTGTGTTGAAAAGTGCTATATAAATAAACTTGCCTTGCCTTGCCTTGCCTTGCCTTGCCTTGCCTTGCCTTGCCTTGCCTTGCCTTGCCTTGCCTTGCCTTGCCTTGCCTTGCCTTGCCTTGCCTTGCCTTGCCTTGCCTTGCCTTGCCTTGCCTTGCCTTGCCTTGCCTTGCCTTGCCTTGCCTTGCCTTGCCTTGCCTTGCCTTGCCTTGCCTTGCCTTGCCTTGCCTTGCCTTGCCTTGCCTTGCCTTGCCTTGCCTTGCCTTGCCTTGCCTTGCCTTGCCTTGCCTTGCCTTGCCTTGCCTTGCCTTGCCTTGCCTTGCCTTGCCTTGCCTTGCCTTGCCTTGCCTTGCCTTGCCTTGCCTTGCCTTGCCTTGCCTTGCCTTGCCTTGCCTTGCCTTACAGACAGACAGAAGTCAAAATGTGCTCTCTGAATGAACTAATGATGTTTAAAACATGTGTTGTTTCCACAGACAGAGAGCAGAGTCTCCAGTCCCCAGCTGTCTGTCTCTGAAGAGTGACTGGTCTAAAGAGGAAAATCCATACTTCAGTAATGAACCTGGACCCTCAGACACAAAGTAAGAGTTTCTGCTGTAACCTGACCTGAAGAGGATTCAGCTCTTATATAATCTAATATATTAAACTGTTCTTTAATAATATCATGTGTGCAGTATAGTACAGAACAAAGGCAGCAGAGTTCAACAAGCTAACATTATTTGAGGATATTTCAATATGCATTTATAGTATCATTGTATCAGTGGCATAAAACGGTTTTAAATGGCAAAGATATTGATAAATACTCACTAGAAACTAAATATATCGTCCAAAACATTATTTACTACTTGGGCTTGTTTGTGATATGTATTTTAAAGATGTTTATTAATAATAGTGATGACCTGGTGAGCTGGTTGTGTTTAGCATTAGCAGATATAACAGATCTTTGTGTGATTACATGTAGAGTCAATGCAAAGACCCAGATCCGTGCCTGGAAACACCAAGAAAGTGAAGAGGTGAAATTCATGTCAGCTGTGTTTTGTTTGTTAGCCTATTAATGAACTGACTCGTGCTCCGTGCTAAAGTGTTAGCCAAGTGCGTATTCGTGCAGCGTGACACATTTCATCTTGAGAGAGACGTTTGTGACGCTCTGCCCTTTGGTGAGAATCAGCTCCACTAATGTAAAGTGCTGTAAAGGATGTGTTCATCTCCACAGAGGGAAGAGGCAGAGTGGTGTTCCTGTGGAGGAGCAGCTGTCCAGCTGTGCTCTGTGTCAGGACGTCCTGAAGGATCCAGTCTCTACCAGCTGTGGACACTGGTTCTGCAGACAGTGCATCACCTCATACTGGGAGCAGAGACCTCCATCAGGAGACCCCTTCTGTCCCCAGTGTGGAGAAAGACCCAGAACCAGAGCTGGACTGCAGACAGCCAGTCAGACCAGAACTGTACGAGGTAAGAGGCCGAACTCACGCAGCGTTTTATTCCTCTTCCTGGTTCCTTTGTTTCTGAATAGGTATACTGTTGTAGAGCAGAGACAGTAAGCTGTTTATACAACATTTAAACTCAGTCTGTTTGTTATTTTATTGTTATAATTAGATTCTCAGAGCATTTTCCTCATTCTCTCACGTTTCCTTCTCTTCCAGCAGAACGTGGTCTGCAGGAGGTTCTAGATGAACATAGGCTCAGTCTGAGGAGGAGATGTGAACGTGTGACTGAAGGAACTGATCAAAGTGAAACCCTCCTCAACAGCATCTTCACTGAGCTCTACATCACACAAGGCCAGAGTGAAGAGGTTAATACCCAACATGAGGTGAGGCAGCTGGAGACAGCTTCCAAGAAGAAGCCCCTCCATGACACTCCAATCAAGTGCCAGGACATCTTCAAAGCCTTACCTGACCAACAGACTCTCATCAGAGCGGTCCTGACCAACGGAGTCGCTGGAGTTGGAAAAACCTTCTCAGTGCAGAAGTTCACTCTGGACTGGGCCGAGGGTTTGGGAAACCAAGATGTCAGTCTGGTGATCCCGCTCTCCTTCAGGGAGCTGAACCTGATCAAAGGTGAGCAGTACAGTCTTCTCAGGCTGCTTCATGTTTTCCATCCAACCTTACAGAAGGTCACAGCAGAGCAGCTGGCTGTCTGCAAAGTGCTGCTCATCTTTGACGGCCTGGATGAAAGCAGACTTTCTCTGGACTTCAGAAACAATGAGGTTGTGTCTGATGTCTCTCAGCAGTCCTCAGTCAACGTGCTGCTGACAAACCTCATCAGGGGGAAGCTGCTTCCCTCGGCTCTCGTCTGGATAACTTCCAGACCTGCAGCGGCCAATCAGATCCCTCCTGAGTGTGTGGACAGGGTGACAGAAGTACGAGGCTTCACTGACGCCCAGAAGGAGGAGTACTTCAGGAGGAGATCGAGTGATGAAGACCTGTCCAGCAGAATCATCTCTCACATCAAGAGCTCCAGGAGCCTCCACATCATGTGTCTGATCCCAGTCTTCTGCTGGATCACTGCTGCAGTTCTGGACCACATGTTGACTACAGACCAGAGAGGAGAGCTGCCCCAGACCCTCACTGACATGTACTCACACTTCCTGCTGGTCCAGACCAAGAGGAAGAAGCAGAAGTACGAAGAGGGACATGAGACGAGTCCACAGCAGCTGACGGAGGCTGACAGGGAGCTTCTTCTGAAGCTGGGGAGGCTGGCGTTTGAACATCTGGAGAAAGGAGACATCATGTTCTACCAAGAAGACCTGCAGCGCTGTGGCCTTGATGTCAACGAGGCCTTGGTGCACTCAGGAGTTTGTACACAGATCTTCAAAAGAGAGAGTGTGATCTTCCAGAAAACAGTCTACTGCTTTGTTCATCTGAGCGTTCAGGAGTTTCTGGCTGCAGTCTACATGTTGCACTGTTACACCAACAGAGACACAGCGGTACTGAAGGACTTCCTGAGGAGAGACTATAACATCAGTGATCAGGATTACCCATCCCTGGATGTCTTCCTGGAGGGAGCCGTGGAGATATCCCTCCAAAGTGAAAATGGCCACCTGGACCTGTTTGTCCGCTTTCTCCACGGCCTCTCTCTGGAGTCCAACCAGAGACTGTTAGGAGGCCTGCTGGGTCGCACAGACAACAGACCAGAAACCATCCAGAGAGCCATCAGCAACCTGAAGGAGATGAGAAGTTATGATTCCTCTCCTGACAGGAAGATCAACATCTTCCACTGTCTGACAGAGATGAAGGACCTCTCAGTACATCAGGAGATCACAGAGTTCCTGAAGTCAGAGAACAGATCAAAGAAGGAACTCTCTGTGATCCACTGCTCTGCTCTGGCCTACATGCTGCAGATGTCAGAGGAGGTTCTGGATGAGTTGGACCTGATGAAGTACAACACATCATGGGAGGGACGATGGAGACTGATTCCAGCTGTGAGGAACTGCAGGAAGTTCAAGTAAGTCCAGATGTGATTAACTTTATAAACTAATGTGGATCAGGAGTTTAATTATTCAAATAAACACTATAAAATTTCTGCTGTTTAAATACTGAGGGCAAAATAAAACCAACACTGTTCTTCTATTTATTTATAATGATAGTTAAACTGAAGCGTTCCTCTCTTCATATTGAGTGAAGGAGGCGACATGTCGAACACATGAAGGACTTGAGAGGTTTCTCAGCATGTGATCACACCACACAGCAGGACTTACAGTTATCACAGAAACATATTATTACTTTCTAGTAGTTTCTTTATCATTAAACAGACACACGTTTTTATCACAATATGTTAGAGTTTAAAATCAGATCTATATCATTTCCACCAACAACAGAGTTATGTCTTAATGCTGATATACTGGGAACATCTGATGGTATCAAGTTGAACACATTGAATCTTTATTGGTTTGTTAATTGTGTTTGTGTGCGCAGTAAATGTCCAGATGCTCAGAGAAGCCAAAACATCCTTCATCCATCATTCACATCCAAATATTAACTAACATTTAAATATGTTCATCTCTAATATCGTCAAGTGATTCATTTAATCTCTGTTTCTTTAGGTAACAGTCAGTGACAGCAGGAGCACAGACATGTGATCAGATCACACTGACAACTCATTACACTCTATTATAATATATTATTATATATTATATTAAATGGACTAACAGCAAAGGTCTATCAGAACATGTCAAATCTTTTTTCATCGAATGCTTGAGGTTAATATAATGTTTCCTCTTTTTTTTAACACATGTTGTAATATATGTTTTATTATAGACTTACTACTTACTATGGACTCTCAGAGAGTATCTGTGAAGTCGTGGCCTCAGCTCTGAAGTCTGACCCCTCCCATCTGAGAGATCTGGACCTGACTCTCAACGCTCTGGATGGATTCAGCAGTGGAGCTGCTGATTTCTGGACTGAAGAGTCCAAACTGCAGACTGGAGGCTCTCAGGTCAGTTCACTGACTGCAGTTCATATTGATCTGTTTGTGTTTATGATTTTCTGAATTTGAACAAATACAATGTTATTGTTATTTGTTCCGTTTCTGCTAATGACTGAATATTGATCAGAGTAACAGAGAGAAGGTGAATGTGTGAGGGAGAGAGTTTGAGCTTCCACAGACTCACCCTGTGCTCCAGGAGTCAGTGGAGATGCTGTCAGTACTGAGGAGCTGTGAGGGAGAGGAAGGAGTTGTTCAACATCTGATCAAAGTTAGAGTTCCAGATTATCAGTGGATTGTTTCTGCATCATCTCTGACATTAAAACCCTGTTTGACTCTGAACAGATTATTAAACCTGGAGTTATTTCAAACAGGAACTTTGTTTTCTAAAGTGACATCATGTTTTCTTTCTTCAGACTGAGGGGCTGCAGTTTGTCAGAGATCAGCTGTTCTGCTCTGATCTCAGCTCTGAAGTCCAACCTCCATCTGAGAGAGCTGGACCTGAGAGATAACGATCTGCAGGATTCAGGAGTGGAGCTGCTGAGAGATCTTCTGGAGAGTCCAGACTGCAGACTGGAGACCCTCAGGTCAGTACGGGGTCTCTGCTGGTTCAGCAGTATTGTATGAAACACAGGGAGGTGTTTCTCTCACTGGGGAATCAGATCAGTGATGTTACCCACTGACTGCAGGCTCTCTCATTCTTCCATCAACTAGAGAAGGCCAGCTGAAAATGCAAAGCCACGTTTAGTCAGTCATCAACTTTCCACCAGACATATGGGGTTTGACAGAAGAGTGGAAAAGGTAGTCTGTGTTTGATGGGATGTTTTTAGCTCCTTGACTAATGGCTGTTACTTCCTGTCATGCAGCTGAGAGCTGTGGCAGTCAGTCGTAGTGTTTGCAGAGAAGATATGATGGGATGTAAAGCATGAGATCAGGACTCTGAAGCTGACTCAAAGAACAAACACTTATTTTAAACTGGATCCATAACTGTTGGATTGTGTTCATCCCTACAGGATCAATGATGAGACGATCAGAGCCAAGATCCAGAAGACCTGTGAGTACTGAATATCCTCCATTCATCCAGATATGAGACTCTTTCTCAATATACTTGAGTAAAAGTAGAAGTACTCAGATCCTGTACTTGAGTAAAAGTAGAAGTACTCAGATATTGTACTTGAGTAGAAGTACTCAGATCCTGTACTTGAGTAAAAGTAGAAGTACTCAGATCTTGTACTTGAGTAAAAGTAGAAGTACTCAGATCTTGTACTTGAGTAAAAGTAGAAGTACTCAGATATTGTACTTGAGTAGAGGTAGAAGTACTCAGATCTTGTACTTGAGTAGAAGTAGAAGTACTCAGATCTTGTACTTGAGTAAAAGTAGAAGTACTCAGATCTTGTACTTGAGTAAAAGTACTCAGATCTTGTACTTGAGTGAAAGTAGAAGTACTCAGATCTTGTACTTGAGTAAAAGTACTCAGATCTTGTACTTGAGTGAAAGTAGAAGTACTCAGATCTTGTACTTGGTAAAAGTAGAAGTACTCAGATCTTGTACTTAGTAAAAGTAGAAGTACTCAGATCTTGTACTTGAGTAAAAGCAGAAGTACCAGAGTGTAGGAATAATCTGTTACAGTAAAAGTCCTGCATTCAAAATGTTCCTCAAGTAAAAGTAGAAAAGTATTATAATCGAAATATAGTTAGAGTAGCGACAGTAAAAGTAGTCGTCGTGCAGATTGGTCCATTTCAGAATAATATATATGATGTTTTATAATGATTGATCATGAAAGTGTTCTCAAAGCTGGTAAAGGAGCAGCTAGTTTGAATGACTTTGTATACTGCAGGGTAGCTTGTGGATTTACTCCAGGTGGAACTAAAGTCTGATTTCAACACTTGATTATATTTCACATCATTAATCCACATCTGTGAAGTAACTAAAGGTATTAAATACATGTAGTGGAGTAAAAGTACACCATGTACTTCTGAATTGTGGTGGATTAGAAATACACAGTAGCATCAAATGGAAATACTCAGGAAAGGTACAAGTACCTCAACATTGTACTTAAGTTCAGTACTTGAGTAAATGTACTTAGTTCCTCTCCTGATCTGTAAAGCTCTCCCAACATATGCAGGTTAGCATCCGGCAGCTTCTATGTGCTGGGGACCCGTACTGTACATGTCTATCATCACACTTTGGGCTCCTCAACATGTGTGGGTTCCCAGCAGGACTCTCTGAGCTGCCGACACATTCTTTCTGTGACTTTGTTCCAGATATTTGGAGCATAATAACTGAAGCTGTTTCTCCATGTTCAGGAACTCCCATCCCCCGAGTCCTGTGGCAGGAAGCGCTCCTTCTCTCCAAGAACTCCTGGACCCTGCAAGCTGGTCCAGAACCAGAGTCCCAGTGAGGAGTCCAGCCAGTCGACCTCTCAGAGTTCAACTAAACTACAACATTATTAAAGATCATGTTTAAAGTTAAAAAAGGATGCTTTCAGATTGTATCCAGAAGTTTCTCAAAATACAGTCAAAGCTTACAAAAAAACAAAACTATAATAAGAATTAATCTGAATACTTTCTTTGGACATTTTTTTGAAACAAATATTTTAAATGTTTCTGACTTTCTATCCGAGTGCTTTTCTCATGAATTAACGACTTAAATCTTCTTTCTTTTCTTGTGTATTTCATAATCCTACAGGATATCAGATTTTTTTTTCATGTAACTTTAAGACTATATATTATTTTCTCAGCTCTGTAATAAAAAAACACATTTAAAAAATAAATATCCCATTTGTTGTACTTATATCCTGCTTGATGAGTCAGCAGTAAAGCAGCCAGGCGGTAACGGTCAGCTGGCATGTGTATTTGTTCATTGGCTCATATGTGTAGCATGTTTAATGGCAGTGTTTTGAAAATGGCTGACAGGTGAATATGTCAGATCTCTGTGTGTTACTCAGAGAGCCGTGTGCAGGGTTTTAGAAAGTGCAGAGTTGAATTGCAGATTGTGTGCTGTGCTGAAAATGTGTTTAGAGTTTTGTTTGATTTAATCCAGCCAGTGTTGCCGCAGCAAAGCATAAGGGCTCAGTGCTCGGACCTATTCTGTTCACATTATATACGCTTCCTTTAGGCGATAAGGAATCACTCGGTACATTTTCATTGTTATGCGGATGATACTCAATTATACACAATATAGACAAAAGTATTGGACCACCTGCACATTAGAGAGATACCGCAGGTCCTTCCTTCCTGCAGCGGTCAGACTATATAACCACCACGACCCCTAGTAGACCCCCCACACAACAACACAGACTATAACACCGCTTTCTGTTAAATACCAACTATGTGCTATATATATATATACCGTTAAAAACTGTCTATTTTGTAAAACGTGTAACTTTTTAAAAATTATAATTTCTTTTTTTATCTTTAATACTTTTTGGCATGCATGCTTTAGGTAACATTAAGCTGTCTTTAGCTATTTTGTTCTGTAACAATGTACATGTATCCTCTGTGGGACTAATAAAGGTATTCTGATTCTGATTACATCTGCAGGAGCTTTCAGGACATCCCATTCCAAACTCTTAGGCATTAATTTGAACTTGGTCCCCCTTTGCAGCTATAACAGCTTCCACTCTTCTGGGAAGGCTTTCTACAGATCTTGGAGTGTGTCTGTGGGAAGCCCTTTCATCCAGAAGAGCATTAGTGAGGTCAGACACTGATGTTGGACGAGTTGGCTGGCTCTCCGATCTTTTAAACATATTTTAAACATAGTATATGCAGTATTCAAAGTCATTAAAACTAGCTGCACCTTTACCAGCTTTGAAAACACTTTAATGATCAATCATTATAAAACATATAAAATATATTATTCTGAAATGGACCAATCTGCACAATGAATACTTTTACTTGTGGTACTTTAACTATATTTTGATGCTAATACTTTGACTTGTAACCGAGTATTCCTACACTCTGGTACTTCTACTTTTACTCAAGTACAAGATCTGAGTACTTATACTTTTACTCAAGTACAATATCTGTGTACTTCTACTTTTACTCAAGTAAGAGATCTGTGTACTTGTACTTTTAATCAAGTACAAGATCTGAGTATTTTTACTTTTACTCAAGTACAAGATCCGAGTACTTCTACTTTTACTCAAGTACACATTTCTGAGTACTTTTACTACAAGATCTGAGTACTTCTTCCCAGGAGCGGTTCTAGGGGGGGGGGGGCAGTGCCGACCCTGTGGCCCCCCTGAAAATGAAAAAAATAAAAAGTTTATGATTAAACGATTTCTTGTCTGACGGAATAGGCGGAACTAACGATATTTGTCATTCTAGTCGGACCCATTAGAGCAGGGGTCTCCAACACGTCGATCGCGAGCTACCGGTATCTCGCAAGCCCTCAATAGCTTTACAAATATGTTTATTTAATTTTTTTAACGCAAGCCGTCATCACCACGGAGGAGTACACAGCCTCTGTGAGCGAGCGAGACAGAGAGAGAGCTGGAGAGAGCACACCTTTATCTATTTAATATAGTTGTAAAAAATAAAGTAAGAAATCATTCCAATGTGGACAGTAAAACAAACAGTTTAAAAGGGGAGTGATTAGTAAAATATGCATAAATAGAAAGAAAGCATGCTAACTAGGTAACATAAGATAAGAATAAACAAGTTTAAATGATTTGTTATTGGTTGTGATCATATTCTAAAGATGTTTGGATTATTGAAAACTATACAGCTCCCTTTCATATGAGTGTTGAGAGCTGTATCCATAAATTCATTTTGTGCTCAAAGTGCACCAGATTGATGCATTTAACTTCAACATTTAAAAAATAAATCTTCCTGGGGACCCCCCGAGAGTATGTGAGGTCCACCCCCAAATAAAGCAGGTTAAAATAATTAAATTGAATAAATGTTCTTTTAGTAAACGGGTCCCACAGACACAAAGCACACAAAGGTTAAAGGTAAGCATGTAATAATGTGCAATGAAACAAATACCAATAACTGTATTGCATTGTTTTCTTATGCACAATTACTTCATACTGTCTTTGTCTTTTTCGTCCTGCATTTATTGTGCCCCCCTCAGAAAATAACTGGCCCCCCCAGTCAAATTGTTTTAGAACCGCCACTGCTTCTTCCACATCTGATATTAGACAATTAATGAATACTCAGCTTTGTGTTGTACCCACCATAACCGCAGAGTGGCGGTAGTGACCCCCGACTGTAAAATAACACCACGAAGAAGAAGAAGAAGCAGCGTGAACCAGAAGTGACGTCATCTCCTTTTTCCTGCTACGAAGCTCGATAAACAAACAAAAGCAAGACATTACATTTAATATATTAACGAGTCTGAGGTCATTTTAAATTCCTCCTATATAAAGATATGTCTACCAGGAACTCTATGTTTTCGTGAAACCTCTACAATTTAAGGCTAATACAGGTTAGCATTGGTTTTAGCTGTCTGTCAGTAGTTAGCTTCGTTAGCTCGTGATGTTTGTTTTACGTCTGGGAAGAAGCGACATGAAGAAGATGAAGAAGCAGTGTTAGCATCTGCTGCACAACTGAAGGTAAGATATGTCTATTTCATATCATTTCTAACTCATTTAAATACATGAAAAGCATATATATACATTTTATTTATAAGGCGCTTTTTTATGGTACTCAAAGACACGTGACATGTTTAAATTCTTAACAGCAACATTTAAAATAACATATGTAAAACACAACGTTAAGATAACACTGACTTAACAATTACCAACATAGAGAATATTTAATTCAGATGTTCTTTAAGGCAATCACATATTTTGGATAATTCGTTGATTGCTATTATCTACATGACACCTATATCACACTGTTATTAAACCCATATTATACATGAATACACCAATGTTACACCATTATAACACCTATATTATACCCAAGTTACACTGTTATTAGACCCATATTATACCCATGTTACACTGTTATTAGACCCATATTATACCCATGTTACACTGTTATTAGACCCACATTATACCCATGTTACACTGTTATTAGACCCACATTATACCCATGTTACACTGTTATTAGACCCATATTATACCCATGTTACACTGTTATTACACCCATATTATACCCATGTTACACTGTTATTAGACCCACATTATACCCATGTTACACTGTTATTAGACCCATATTATACCCATGTTACTCTGTTATTAGACCCATATTATACCCAAGTTACACTGTTATTAGACCCATATTATACCCATGTTACACTGTTATTAGACCCATATTATACCCATGTTACACTGTTATTAGACCCATATTATACCCATGTTACACTGTTATTAGACCCATATTATACCCATGTTACACTGTTATTAGACCCATATTATACCCATGTTACACTGTTATTAGACCCATATTATACCCATGTTACTCTGTTATTAGACCCATATTATACCCATGTTACTCTGTTATTAGACCCATATTATACCCATGTTACTCTGTTATTAGACCCATATTATACCCATGTTACACTGTTATTAGACCCATATTATACCCATGTTACACTGTTATTAGACCCATATTATACCCATGTTACACTGTTATTAGACCCATATTATACCCATGTTACACTGTTATTAGACCCATATTATACCCAAGTTACACTGTTATTAGACCCACATTATACCCATGTTACACTGTTATTAGACCCACATTATACCCATGTTACACTGTTATTAGACCCACATTATACCCATGTTACACTGTTATTAGACCCACATTATACCCATGTTACACTGTTATTAGACCCACATTATACCCATGTTACACTGTTATTAGACCCACATTATACCCATGTTACACTGTTATTAGACCCACATTATACCCATGTTACACTGTTATTAGACCCATATTATACCCATGTTACACTGTTATTAGACCCACATTATACCCATGTTACACTGTTATTAGACCCACATTATACCCATGTTACTCTGTTATTAGACCCATATTATACCCAAGTTACACTGTTATTAGACCCACATTATACCCATGTTACACTGTTATTAGACCCACATTATACCCATGTTACTCTGTTATTAGACCCATATTATACCCATGTTACACTGTTATTAGACCCATATTATACCCATGTTACACTGTTATTAGACCCATATTATACCCATGTTACTCTGTTATTAGACCCATATTATACCCAAGTTACACTGTTATTAGACCCATATTATACCCATGTTACACTGTTATTAGACCCATATTATACCCATGTTACACTGTTATTAGACCCATATTATACCCATGTTACACTGTTATTAGACCCATATTATACCCATGTTACACTGTTATTAGACCCATATTATACCCATGTTACACTGTTATTAGACCCATATTATACCCATGTTACACTGTTATTAGACCCATATTATACCCATGTTACACTGTTATTAGACCCATATTATACCCATGTTACACTGTATTAGACCCATATTATACCCATGTTACACTGTTATTAGACCTATATTATACCCATGTTACACTGTTATTAGACCCATATTATACCCATGTTACACTGTTATTAGACCCATATTATACCCATGTTACACTGTTATTAGACCCATATTATACCCATGTTACACTGTTATTAGACCCATATTATACCCATGTTACACTGTTATTAGACCCATATTATACCCATGTTACACTGTTATTAGACCCACATTTGACACAAAGATACAGCCTATCAAATGACTGCATCCCCCAGGATACAGAAACTATTTAATAATAATAATAATAGATTTATTTTGTTAGCGCTTTTACAGGTGCTCAAAGACACTTTGCAGATATAGCGGAAAAAAAGAAAAGTACAACAAATAAATATATATAGTTAAAGTCAAATTTAAAATCAAGCAATACAAAAACAATCACACATTAAAAGCCAGATTGAAGAGGTGAGTGTTTTGAAGGTGGTGAGGTCAGTGCCTTCTCTGATGGGTTCCAGAGGGAGGGGGCAGCGACGGAGAAGGCTCTGTCCCCCCAGGTCCGGTGCTTGGTGCGGGTGGGGATGGATAGGAGGTTGGCTTCTGATGAGCGGAGGCAGCGGGAAGGGGTGTGGTGGTGCAGCAGGTCTGTGAGGTAGGGGGGGGGGGGGGGGGGGTGGTGATGCAGCAGGTCTGTGAGGTAGGGAGGGGGGGTGTGGTGGTGCAGCAGGTCTGTGAGGTAGGGGGGGGGGGGCTGGTTGTTGAGGGCTTTGTGAGTAATCAGGAGGACTTTGAAGTTGATTCTTTGACGGACGGGGAGCCAGTGGAGGTTCTGGAGGACGGGAGTGATGTGGTCTCGGGAGCGGGTGTGGGTGAGGAGGCGGGCAGCAGAGTACTGGATATGTTGGAGTTTATTGAGGAGGTTGGATGGTATGCTGAGCGTAGAGGATGCTGTTGCAGTAGTCGATGAATGCATGAATCAGGGTTTCAGCAGCAGAGGAGGAGGAGAGTGATGGGGTCTTTAAACTTACATTTGGGGCTCTATTTTAGAAATAAATCCTGTGGTCTTTATATTGTTGCATCGACTCAGTGGTCTTGTGTCTTATCTGTCAGAGAGAAACCATTATTTATTCTATTATCATACATTTGACCTCCTTGTGTCTATCTGATCAAATGTTATATTTTGCTGCATTTACATTTTTAAAGTTCTTAACAAATAATCCGAGGGGAATTTCTTGGTGTTTGTTTGTGACGTGTCATTTTGTAAAGCACTTTGAGCTGCATGTGTTGTATGAAAAGTGCTGTATAAATAAAGCTTTATTATTATTTCTTCTCCTCTCTCCTCCACAGATTGTCAGGTTGTGGGAACCTTGGCGCAGGTTTTAACCCAAAGTGCTCTCCTTTCATCTGGTCATCATGGCGTGGGCTCTGAAGCTTCCTCTCACGGACGAGGTGATCGAGTCCGGTTTGGTGCAGGATTTCGATGCCAGTCTGTCGGGCATCGGGCAGGAGCTCGGGGCGGGGGCGTACAGCATGAGGTACTACAGACATCTGAATCAGAAACCCTTTACTTACGGGAAGGGGGTTGAATATTCTATATCAGCGGTTCCCAACCTTTTTCAACTCAGGGCCTACTTAAGAATACAAATGTTTCGCGGCCCACATTCAACCATAAACAATACGGAGGCTAAATAAAGTTCTGATTGGTCGATTCAGAACATGTGACACGTTGTTAATCCAGTAGAACAGCCCGCTGTCAAGGACTGGAATGACCGTTGCTAAGGATGATGGAGAAAGGAAAGGAATATAAATAATTCTTAATAATGATAATGTTTCCACACATCATAATGTTTTGCAAATGATGTGGCGACCCACTTGCAGTGCGTAGTGGCTGCAGGTTGGGAACCGCTGTTCTATATAATAGTATATTTGGTGTCTCTTTAAAATTGGGATCAAACTTTCTTTCAAATTGAATGTGTTTTTATTAATGTGTTTCGAACCATAGAGTCTCAAACTTCACTTCCTACACAGTGATAGCAACAAAGTAAATTATTTATTACGAAGCAGCTTGTTGATTATCAGATGGAGAATAATCTTTAATGCAATTAGCTTAGAGCATTAGACTTGCAGCGTATCCCTGCTTCATAAATATATCTGCAAACCATGTGTTTTTGTGGAGTCTTTACAGGTCTAAAAATATATTTATGATGCTTTTGCTCAGTCTTTCTCGATGGAAAGGACAGCTTGAGGTTCTGCAGGAATCAGAAATCCGTTTTCGTGATAAAAGACCCTCTTCTTTCTGTCCCTTTCTGGCTGCTTAAGTGTTTTGTTAAATGATACTGAAGGAGCTGCACAGTGCCGTTTGGTTCCAGACATTCTCCTGTTGAGAGGAGCAAAGACACGCTGTCTGGATACCTTGGTATTTAGTACAGTTTCCTTCCTTTCCTCTGTTATAATGAACTGCCTTTCCGTATCAAGTGTAGTGAAAGACTCTCTATTTGAAAAATACCAGTTACAAGAATTAAATATCAAGGTTTTTGTGAGCTAATACAATTATTATTTATAACTAAAAGTGATGTTTTTTGTGAATAGTAAGATTTTCCTGCTTTTCTGTTTTCAGAAATGGACAATTTTACGGATATTTTATAGATCAAAGAGGAATCTAGAAAATTAAACGAGCCCTATGCTGCTGATGTTCAGGTGTATATCAGTATGTAGTGTCTCTACTTTAAAGAGTCCTCTCCTACTGTTGTTCAGGTGTATATCAGTATGTAGTGTCTCTACTTTAAAGAGTCCTCTCCTACTGTTGTTCAGGTGTATATCAGTATGTAGTGTTTCTACTTTAAAGAGTCCTCTCCTACTGATGTTCAGGTGTATATCAGTATGTAGTGTCTCTACTTTAAAGAGTCCTCTCCTGCTGATGTTCAGGTGTATATCAGTATGTAGTGTCTCTACTTTAAAGAGTCCTCTCCTGCTGATGTTCAGGTGTATATCAGTATGTAGTGTCTCTACTTTAAAGAGTCCTCTCCTGCTGATGTTCAGGTGTATATCAGTATCTAGTGTCTCTACTTTAAAGAGTCCTCTCCTGCTGATGTTCAGGTGTATATCAGTATGTAGTGTCTCTACTTTAAAGAGTCCTCTCCTGCTGATGTTCAGGTGTATATCAGTATGTAGTGTCTCTACTTTAAAGAGTCCTCTCCTGCTGATGTTCAGGTGTACATCAGTATGTAGTGTCTCTACTTTAAAGAGTCCTCTCCTGCTGATGTTCAGGTGTATATCAGTATGTAGTGTCTCTACTTTAAAGAGTCCTCTCCTGCTGATGTTCAGGTGTATATCAGCATGTAGTGTCTCTACTTTAAAGAGTCCTCTCCTGCTGATGTTCAGGTGTATATCAGTATGTAGTGTCTCTACTTTAAAGAGTCCTCTCCTGCTGATGTTCAGGTGTATATTAGTATGTAGTGTCTCTACTTTAAAGAGTCCTCTCCTGCTGATGTTCAGGTGTATATCAGTATGTAGTGTCTCTACTTTAAAGAGTCCTCTCCTGCTGATGTTCAGGTGTATATCAGTATGTAGTGTCTCTGCTTTAAAGAGTCCTCTCCTGCTGATGTTCAGGTGTATATCAGTATGTAGTGTCTCTGCTTTAAAGAGTCCTCTCTTGCTGATATTCAGGTGTATATCAGTATGTAGTGTCTCTACTTTAAAGAGTCCTCTCCTGCTGATGTTCAGGTGTATATCAGTATGCAGTGTCTCTATTTTAAAGAGTCCTCTCCTGCTGATGTTCAGGTGTATATCAGTATGTAGTGTCTCTACTTTAAAGAGTCCTCTCCTGCTGATGTTCAGGTGTATATCAGTATGTAGTGTCTCTACTTTAAAGAGTCCTCTCCTGCTGATGTTCAGGTGTATATCAGTATGTAGTGTCTCTACTTTAAAGAGTCCTCTCCTGCTGATGTTCAGGTGTATATCAGTATGCAGTGTCTCTATTTTAAAGAGTCCTCTCCTGCTGATGTTCAGGTGTATATCAGTATGTAGTGTCTCTACTTTAAAGAGTCCTCTCCTGCTGATGTTCAGGTGTATATCAGTATGTAGTGTCTCTACTTTAAAGAGTCCTCTCCTGCTGATGTTCAGGTGTATATCAGTATGTAGTGTCTCTACTTTAAAGAGTCCTCTCCTGCTGATGTTCAGGTGTATATCAGTATGTAGTGTCTCTACTTCATGTCTCCATGCTTTAATGTTCAAAAAGCTCTTTATCTTTCTCATACTGCCTGTGCTGCAGCACCTCTTTTCACCCTCTGTCTGAAACCACAGCCCAGTCTGCTCTGATTGGTTGGCTGGCCAGCTCTGTTGTGATTGGTCAACCGCTTCAAGATGTCCCACCTCTTAGCCTGTCACGTACAATGAGTTGGAGCGCTAGCCAATAGGAGTGCGAGTGTTCCATCATGATGTATTTGTTCTGTGTAAATGAAATGATGTTATTTTTTCTGTGTTTCTGTTCCTCAGCGATGTCCTCGCCCTCCCCATCTTCAAACAGGAAGAGTCCATCCTTCCTCCGGACAACGAGAACAAGATCCTCCCCTTTCAGTACGTTCTGTGTGCAGCTACCTCTCCCGCCGTCAAACTGCACGATGAAACCCTCACCTACCTCAACCAAGGTCAGCATCCAACCCCCGACACTCTGCAGGGCTCTGTGTGTGAACAGAAAGATAATTCACATGCATGTCACTTGCATACATACTATACTAAATACTAAAACTATTATTTAGAAACCAAATCCTAAATGGTTATGAGCACGAGCCGTGAACTCATGCCTGCTATGACTGTAAATCTACATCAGCAGATACTATGATACTGGAAAAGATGGGAAATATAAAGATTGAACTATAAGTGTGACAGAATTGTCTTTGAACCCGCTGTATGAACGTGTGCTTGCAGGGCAGTCCTATGAAATAAGAATGCTTGACAATCGGAAAATTGGGGAACTTCCGGAAATCACTGACAAAATGGTTAAGGTAAGAATCGCACATACTATTACATTTAATTTAGCTGACGCTTTTATCCAAAGTGATTAGGGTTGGGAACCGAAACTCGGTTCCAGATGAGAACCGATAAGAAAATGCCGGGTACCGGATACCCATACAAAATACACAATTTCGGTTCTGCTTAACGGTTCCTAAACGCAGTAGACCCTGTATTCCAGCGGGTCTGTCTGCGCCGCGGTGACCCGGTGGAATACAGGGCGGACCTGGAGAATCACAGAACGGCCGGCTCGGTACGCTGACGGCCGGCACCGCCCTTACTTTTTTTAAACGGCATCGTGTAAGTTGCGCTGACAGGCGCCCCGCAGCAAGGCTCCCCCCGCCCTCCCGTAGACAGTTCACGAGCTCAGTCGCTTCATAACACCAAAGATGGATCGCGGTAAACGCTCTGAAGTGAGGCTCCACTACACTAAAAAAGAAAAATACAAGGCACAGTGTAATGCCGCCTGTTAATAGCTTGCCACAGGCATAGCTCAGTTAAAATAAAGCACAGCTATTGTGTAATACATTTGTATTGCATGTATTTTTTTAATTTGTAAAAATGTCAGTTAAAGCTTAAAAAAGCTGCTTTTAATTGAACTATTCACATCTTAGACTGCACTGTAACTTTTATCCATGTATTTTTTCTTTTAATGTTTATTTTATTATCTTTTCTTTTTAATGACTGATTTTAAATGCCATTTTCTGAATGTCTTTCGTTTTTTGTAAAGCACTTTGAATTGCCTTGTGTTGAAAGGTGCTATATAAATAAACTTGCCTTGCCTAAAAGAATAAATATATTTTTGTTATCTAAACGTTTGACCTCTTTCTTTTACAATTTTGGAATCGAAACGGGGAATCGATAAGCAGAACCGGAATCGATAAATTTCAAACGATACCCAACCCTAAAAGTGACTTACAATAAGTGCATTCATCCATGAAGAAACAAACCTTAAAAGCAAAAATCTTGCAGGTATATTTCCTGTCTATTAGCCCAACCAGATTGTTAGTGCTACGTACAGAAGTGTTTTAGCAAAGATGCAGGTGAGTTTTCAATCGGCAACGCAGTGTGAGTAGACTCCCTGATGTCCAGATATCAATGGGGTGCTCATTCCAATATATACACAGGTCTGCCGATACAAACCTGTACCCCAACGTTAAAGGTCTCCTATCATGCAAAATGCACTTTTTGATGTCTTTTATACATCAATATGTGTTCCCGGTGTGTCGGGGAACTCACAAAGTGTCAGAAAATAAAACCCTCTCTCTTTTCCTCTGTACCCAAATCTCTAAAAACGGGGAACAACGGAGCAGATCCAGATTTGCGTCCGATATGACGTAATATCTGAAATGTGGACCCACGGCCCAATCAGAAACGTTGCTATCAGAAACAATGCCCGACTGTTTTGGACGTAATATGGTCTTTGTTTATATTAGCATCGCTAACACTCAGAGCTAACCTCTACTGGAGAGCATGTGTGTGAAGAAGCAGGAAGTAAAAAAAGGAACTCACCTTGTGGTAAACCTGAGAGAGAGAAAGCCTTTGAGCTCCATACTGTTTCAGAGAGAATGCTTGATGTGGTTTGGAACATGATGGCGTTTAATCACAGCAGCATTTAGCTTAGTATCTGAGCAGAGCAGACAGCTCGTCACAGATCTCACAGTGTGCCTGCTGCTCAAAAGGGGGCGGGGCCAGCATAGAATCAGCGTTTCTCTAACAGGGCTAGAATAGAGGGGATATGAGGGATTTCTAAAATGCATGATCTGTTTGGTATTTTGAGCAAAACACATTATAGACATGTTTTTAATATATTTGTATATATCTGAGACCCATAATATAGGTCTAAAAATATCATGATGGGAGATCTTTAACATCTATCTTATATTGTATTTCAGAGCATCCTCCGGGTGGTGTTTCATGACCGCCGGCTGCAGTACACGGAGCACCAGCAGCTGGAGGGCTGGCGCTGGAACCGACCCGGGGACCGCATCCTGGACCTGGGTGAGGAAACATGCTCATAATCAAGCAGTAGTGCTAGTTCTATAAATACCCGAGCGCACCTATGACTGTCAATTAAGACTCGGCCAGAATCGGCAAAGCAGTGTAGTCACCACACTGTAATAATGTGTGTGATTCTTACAGTACAGGTTGCCTAATAGTTTGAAAAACTCCTTCACTTCATGAACTCCCTCCAGCAGACGTTCACTGTGTTCATTAGACCGCCTTCAAAACTACAGCAGGCCGACACAATATAACCACAGTGAGCTATACATACGTCAGATGATCGGTTATAACTCCATCATCTCCTTTTAGTGAAGGAGACGTTTGGTAACCAGGGCCATGATTGCCTTTTTCCAACATTTTGGAATGAATAACTTCAGCACAAAGTGTCACAGTAATTATTAAACTGTGTGACCATTTACGATAGACGATACATAAAAAATGAGCACTGCTGCGTCCCAAAAGTTAAACTAGGGTAATTTCAACCAAGGAAACAAAGGAGACAACAGTGGATTTGAGCACGCCAAATGTGACCTTTTCTGATAACAGCCTGTTTTGCTTTGCAGATATCCCCATGTCCGTCGGCATTATCGACCCCCGAGCAAACCCGACTCAGCTCAACACTGTGGAGTTCCTCTGGGACCCGTCGAAAAGAACCTCAGTTTTTATCCAGGTAGCACCACGGACAACACTTCCTTCATTATTTCATTTATCAGAAGTAGTCAGTGATCTGTTCCTGTTCCTACGCCTGGAGCTCAATGTTTTTTGGTTGTTATCCTGAAATAAGGTCTGTGGTTAACTCAAGCTGAAGTTGTTTTATTCTACAACATCAAATACATCAGTAAATTCCCCACTGATGAATTTAAAAACGGAGGTTGCTAACAAGTGTCTAAATGAGACGACTAAATGTCATCACGCCCAACATTAGCCACCTTTAGCTTAGCGGTGGTGGCGTGAAGTCATGTGACCGTGCTGTAGTTCCTTTATAGCCCGACATTAGCCGCCTTTAGCTTAGCAGTGGTGACGTGAAGTCATGTGACCAAGCTGTAGTTCCTTTATAGCCCAACATTAGCCACCTTTAGCTTAGCGGTGGTGACGTGAAGTCATGTGACCGTGCTGTAGTTCCTTTATAGCCCAACATTAGCCGCCTTTAGCTTAGCGGTGGTGACGTGAAGTCATGTGACCGTGCTGTAGTTCCTTTTATAGCCCAACATTAGCCGCCTTTAGCTTAGCGGTGGTGACTTGAAATCATGTGACCGTGCTGTAGTTCCTTTATAGCCCAACATTAGCCGCCTTTAGCTTAGCGGTGGTGACGTGAAGTCATGTGACCGTGCTGTAGTCCCTTTATAGCTCAACATTAGCCGCCTTTAGCTTAGCGGTGGTGACGTGAAGTCATGTGACCGTGCTGTAGTCCCTTTATAGCTCAACATTAGCCGCCTTTAGCTTAGCGGTGGTGACGTGAAGTCATGTGACCGTGCTGTAGTCCATTTATAGCTCAACATTAGCCGCCTTTAGCTTAGCGGTGGTGACGTGAAGTCATGTGACCGTGCTGTAGTCCCTTTATAGCTCAACATTAGCCGCCTTTAGCTTAGCGGTGGTGACGTGAAGTCATGTGACCGTGCTGTAGTCCCTTTATAGCTCAACATTAGTCGCCTTTAGCTTAGCGGTGGTGACGTGAAGTCATGTGACCGTGCTGTAGTCCCTTTATAGCTCAACATTAGCCGCCTTTAGCTTAGCGGTGGTGACGTGAAGTCATGTGACCGTGCTGTAGTCCCTTTATAGCTCAACATTAGCCTCCTTTTGCTTAGCGGTGGTGACGTGAAGTCATGTGACCGTGCTGTAGTTCCTTTTATAGCCCAACATTAGCCGCCTTTAGCTTAGCGGTGGTGACTTGAAATCATGTGACCGTGCTGTAGTTCCTTTATAGCCCAACATTAGCCGCCTTTAGCTTAGCGGTGGTGACGTGAAGTCATGTGACCGTGCTGTAGTCCCTTTATAGCTCAACATTAGCCGCCTTTAGCTTAGCGGTGGTGACGTGAAGTCATGTGACCGTGCTGTAGTCCCTTTATAGCTCAACATTAGCCGCCTTTAGCTTAGCGGTGGTGACGTGAAGTCATGTGACCGTGCTGTAGTCCCTTTATAGCTCAACATTAGCCGCCTTTAGCTTAGCGGTGGTGACGTGAAGTCATGTGACCGTGCTGTAGTCCCTTTATAGCTCAACATTAGCCTCCTTTTGCTTAGCGGTGGTGACGTGAAGTCATGTGACCGTGCTGTAGTCCCTTTATAGCTCAACATTAGCCGCCTTTAGCTTAGCGGTGGTGACGTGAAGTCATGTGACCGTGCTGTAGTCCCTTTATAGCTCAACATTAGCCGCCTTTAGCTTAGCGGTGGTGACGTGAAGTCATGTGACCGTGCTGTAGTCCCTTTATAGCTCAACATTAGCCTCCTTTTGCTTAGCGGTGGTGACGTGAAGTCATGTGACCGTGCTGTAGTTCCTTTATAGCCCAACATTAGCCGCCTTTAGCTTATTTGAACCAGGAAGATGCTGCATTCAGGGCCTAACACAGAAATACGACATCCCTGCGCCGCTGTATTGTCGTCACAATTTAGTGTTCTCAAAAATTGTATTCGGCAAAAAGACAGTTTATAATATATCATCATTCCTGTACTGATCTTAAATCTTATATATTCCTTTTCTTTCTGTTAGGTACACTGCATAAGCACAGAATTCACGATGCGTAAACACGGAGGAGAGAAAGGCGTTCCTTTCCGGATCCAGATCGACACATTTAAGGAGAACGAGAACGAAGAGTACACCGAACACCTGCACTCTGCGTCCTGCCAGGTCAAGGTCTTCAAGGTGAGGAGGGGGAAAGGTCAAAAGTCAAAAATGGGATCTCTCCATAGGATTTAGGAAAATATCTGGAACTAAGCTCTGTGGTTGAGACAAATTGAAGAGACGGATCACGTTTTGTTCTACGACATTAAATCCATCAGCAGTGACCCCACTGGTGATTTCTGAAGAGTTGACGTGTCTGAGAAACGATGGTTGTTACCAAGTGGCTGAATAGGACTCCAGAAGTTGTCGAGGCCGTACTACGCCGAACACGTAAACACTCCTCTAAGTTAGTTTGCCCTGTTCTGCTTGAAAGCAAGTCCCTGCCTCCTGCAGACTGTTCAAACAAACGCTTCAACTTGTACCATCTAGAATCTGTGTGTTTGAATATGGATCTGAAGTTGGCGTGACGTTGAAGTCGTGCTGCTGGACTCGGCTGTAGTTCTTTTATAGCATAACGTTAGCATTTTGCTTCTGGAGATTAGATTTATGATTTGAACATTATAAAAGTAGGGTAGACATGTGGAGATTATCCGGCTGAACAAAACGTGCATTTATCAAACAGGTTAGTTTCCACAGACCTTATTTTTTACAATATTCCAAAATCCTATTGAGAAATACCGTTGCATTTTTGTTGAGGGAACCTTCAGCTTCCTTCAGGGTAAATACGTCATCCCTGCACCACTATAGAGATTACATTTCAAGGTTCAAGGCTTTTATTGTCATTTGTAGCTACAGTGTATATCAATGAAATTCTGAGGTCACAGGCTCCTCCAACAAGTAAATACAAATAAAATAGAATATAAATAGTGCAAGGAGAGTCTATATATAAGTAATTGTAATATGATATATTAGATACATAATTTGTAAGTTGCAAACACTTGATGTTATCGATGTTCTTTCAAAAGTTCAGGTGTTTAACAGTCTTATGGCCTGTGGGATGAAACTGTCCATTGACTAAGTTAACATGCACAAAATATTCAGTTTTTACCCTTCGTTGTGAAAAACACCTTATTACTAACAAGCTATTTACATGGCTAATAAGACAGAACATTTACATTTATACACATTATAATTTTACTCCAAGGGCTAATGTATCTACTGGTGTTGACCGCAACGTCTTATTAAAAAAAGGGAAATATTGATACACATATAATAATAATATAGTTACAGATAGTTTTACCGATACCTATCTAACGTGATGAGGCAGGTGTGATCGCTTTTTTAACTGATTTTAACTGACTGTTTTATAACTAAATCAACAAGTCTTAATATCTTTTACACCTATGTTAAATAATATATCTAAAATATGGTAGACTAAGAGATGTGTTGAAGGGGTCTACAAACATTACTTTGGTTCAAATACAGACATTGAAACAGGTACGCTTGATTCACCTTCAGTCAGAGGTTGTAGTTTCTCTTTCATTGTTGTAAAGCACCTTGTGTTGAAAGGTGCTGTATAAATAAACTTGCCTTGCCTTAATACGCCAACGTTTTCCCTTTTATTTTTTGCTGTTGGATCTACTAATATCGACCGTAACGTCTTTTTGACAAAATTAAAATGTTGATATCGCAAATATGATACACATCCACAGTGTTTAGAGTATGAGAGGTCCTGATAATTTATTCCGGTAAATTATTCTGACCTCCTAATTGACCTTTCTGAAGATTATTGAGTCTATGTAAGTTTGCTGCGTGGCTCAGATCCACCAACGTCAGCAAGATCTCACCTCTTCCTAACCCCCCCGAAGAACCAGGTTCAATTAACTGCTGTTTCAATTCAGACAACTCTCTTTTAAATCTGTTTAAGTGATCCCGAAGGATTTTGATATCAGTAAATGGAGTGTGCTCCTACCTAAGTGTGTGTGGCAGGGTGCAATCTTACCTTTGACGCAGGAGAGGAGAGCACAGGTGTCTTTTAAAGGATCCCAATCCAACAGGTGGGATTCAGTTTATTTGAAGAAAAATAGGTCCAAACTAATACAGGGTTTTTTCCTTCTCTCTCACAACATTATAATCATACTAACAAAAAAAAACCGTGCTGTGATCATGTTCAAATGAAACTTTAATTCACAGTCTTACATTTATTACCAAAATGTTTTAATTTCAACTGCCCATTTCAGTTGTGACATTTTAAAATTCTCCCGATAGAATTTAGAGGTATTTCCTCGTAAAAAGACCGGTGACAATAAAAAGCGCATTCAACTTTTCATTCACCCATTTATTCACTTCAGTTTTCATACACTTTTTCCGACACAGACGGCGGATTAACACTCAAAAACCCATTCCTGTCCGCAAATTTCGGGGGACCAGATTTTCCCCACAGGTCGCGGTATTTATAAAGGTTCATACACTTTTTCCGACACAGACGGCGGATTAACACTCAAAAACCCATTCCTGTCCGCAAATTTCGGGGGACCAGATTTTCCCCACAGGTCGCGGTATTTATAAAGGTTCACACACTTTCTCTCATCAAATCATTCCACTCAGCCAACAACCAATACATTCGAGAGATATTTACCCCGTCTAGAAAGACCTTACCGAGAGCTATTAACCCAGCTCTGAAGCACACAGCCTACCCGGAGAGAGTCTACCAGGGGTCACCCCCCCTCTCTCGCGCTCTCTCAAAAAACCAGTCTCTTTATGCTAAAAAAACTGGATCCAAAACCAAAAAAACAAAACTCCTCCTATACACCCAATTCAGTTGAAAACCGCGCATGCGCATAATGTACAAGGCTGAACATGTCCCAACATGTTCCACAGCTGTTATGGGATAAGACACCCTTTCATATGAGGTAAAAAGGACATGAACTCTCTTTGGCCTCTTAATGTTTCTCCCCTTAGTGTGAAGCCCCTCCCTGTGGACTGCTGCCAGAGGAGAGGAAGAAAACTCAACCTAAACAACCCACTTTGTTTTGTTTATACTGTAACTATAGAAAACCTAAAATATGAAGCATTTTCATTGTGGGTTATACAAGAATATAATTGATTATATTTGATTATAACTAACTTTCGTTTTTAAGTATTAAACATACTATGAAAACTCACAACACCCTCTTTTCAAAACGCAAAGTTATCAAAATAGCAACAGAACAAATTGTAAGCATAGATACATATTCAAAAACCGTCAAGAAGCATTCTCATTATGGGTTTATACAAGAATATGATTGATCATGTATGATTTATAATTAACTTTCGTTTTTTAAGTATTCACTTCATACCATGATCTCAATTAACTTTCGTTTTAAGTATTCACTTCATATGAAGATCTCAACAACAGGGACGTGCACAGACATTTGGAGGGGCTATTGCTCTAAACTGGAAAAAGCCCCCCCCCCCCCCCTTGAAAAAAAACACAAGACCTTTTGAAAATTCTAACTTGTTTTTAATGTAAAAGGTTCATAAAATAAAAACACAACACTGTCATTGCAAGTGGCACTAAGTTGACTTTTATGTCCACCGCTAAATTCGTTATTCAGGCACATTTTTTGTTGTGGGGTCCATATCTCATTAAAATATCTAATGTTAGTAACTATCAAAGAAAAAATGGGGACAATCCTGTTTTAATGTAGTTTGACCATTGTAACTGCTGTGCAGACATAGGCTACTGATAAAATAGGGCTTCTAACTAATTACCTTAAATAAAATCACTAATGAATTAAACCAGTTCAATACGCATTAACGGTAAGGTGTCTAATTACTTATTTATTTAGTATTCCATCACTTAGTAACAGAGATGGTCAAACTAAAGTAGAGAAATGGCAGAAATCCTACACTGAAGCAGGACAGTGAAGTGTTCTCCCGTATGTGAGAGGGCGATCAAGAGAAGAGAGCGAGCGGCCCCGTTGAGGGAGTTTACAGAGTAAAAGACACAGAAAGACAGAATCACAATAATAAGTATATTTAGGTGTTTTTTTCCCCCCTGGTTTGTCCCCTATACTCTAACGCCAGGCAGGCCTTTGGTGTGATCACCATAGCCATATGAGGCCCGAGGGCTTTCCTTTGCTTCCAGCTGTCAGATTGTAAACAAAGTCACGTGACTGGGGGCAGATGACAGCGCTAGCAAGGTGTGTTTCCCGCAGCGAGACGCTACAATACTAATTGTGGGCTTATCATGTTGATTCGGCCACAATAGAAAAAACAAAAACAAACTCTCGCTCTCTCCAGAGGGGCAGGTCAGACAAAAATGGCAAACGGGCTGTTGCCTGGGCAACATTAGCCCGTACCTGTGCACGTCCCTGCACATCCAATAATATAATATAAAAACATGCATATGCTCTTTAATCATTTGTGTTCCTTTACCCTAACGCCAAACAAAGTTAGAAATAGTTAGAAAGTCCTATTTATTTTGTCTTGGTTTTAAAAGTTTCCATGTCATTTTTTATGCTAGCTAGCTAACGTGGCAACCCTGGAGCTTTTTCATGTTAATTCAACAAGCCTTAATATCTTTTACACCTATTTTAAATAATGTATCTAAAATATGGTCGACTAGGACAGGGGTTCCCAAACTTTGCCATGCCAAGGACCCCCGTATCGCATTATCCTCTGGCGGGGACCCCCCTGTTGCAATTTAAAAAAAATTGTACAAGTGCCTCGCGATGAAGCATGCAGTGTGTTGCCACTACATTTGGGGCCTTCTGCCTGATCGAAGCTGTCACTCCGCTTTCTTTGCCTGTCATAGCCGCTGCCCCATCTGAACACACACCCACACAACGAGACCAGTCAAGTCCGTTTGAGATTATGTACTCATCTAAAACTTGGAAAATGTCTCTTCATGTGGTCCTACCTTCCAGTGCTTTGCAAAATAATATTTCCTCAACAAAGTTGTCTTCTGAAATAAATCTGATGTATGCAAGCAATACTGCGACTTTTGCTACATCCGTGCTCTCATCCAGCTGCAGAGCGAAATATTCACTAGCTCTCACTTGCTCCAAAAGCTGAGCAGATTTTCACTCTCAGTAGCGGCAGCTCGATTCTGATTGGCTTGAAGGGCGGTCGTGTGATTCAAAAACAAAAAATATTAAAAGATTGGCATCAAAGGACACATAGATTGATAGATATGCAGTTATTAATAACATCTAAAAAAATTAATAAATTTTTTTTTAAAAAAACTTTAAAATCCTCTTTCCCTCAAACTTTGCGTGACCCCCTTGGCGCCCCCTGGTGGCCCCCTGGGGGGTCGGGGCCCCCACTTTGAAAAACACTAGACTAGGACATGTAATGAAGGCAGGGTTTCCCCACACATAGGCTTTATATTAACGTCCGCCAAAGTATATTTCGCAACCCATTTAGGTTTAATCTTTTTTTGTATCCGTCCGCGAGCACGACGCCATCCGCGATGAAGGATCTGCTTTATGCGCTCCGCAGTAACTACGCTGCATTATCAGCTACCACCACAAGTATATTTAAGATCTGTGGGAAACACTGAAACATTACTTTGGTTAAAATACAGACATTGTAACAGGTACGCTTCATTCACCTTCAATCAGAGGTTGTAGTGTCTCGGTTTTCACTGAAATTTAGCAATTTCTACTATAAAAAATACAGAAAATACTTGTTTAACACATATCAGTTGTAAAATCTGACATAAAGTATGTATTTTATTGCCATTTCCTTATTTTAACTTTTCGAAACATTATTGGATTAATGGATGAACTGCAAAGCAAATACAGTATTTGTCACTAATTGTTCCACCTGTTTCAGCCTAAAGGAGCCGACAGGAAGCAGAAGACGGACCGAGAGAAGATGGAGAAGAGAGCGCCGCAGGAGAAAGAAAAATACCAACCATCGTATGAAACGACTATCCTGACAGAGGTGAGAATATTGATGAAGTTTCAAAGGACAGATGGTTCAATCGAGAGGAGTCGTCAAAATTAAACACAGCATCGATGTTTTCTTGGTTACATCTGAGTAATGTCGAACAATTGTGGGAAAAATGCTCATCAGATTCAGATACAGGTTTATTGCCAAGTAGGTTTACACATATGAGGAATTTGTCTTGGTGTACATGGTGCAAACAAACAGTTAAAGAAGATAAAAGGTTAGAAAAACAACCAACGAATAAAATAAAAACAATTGAAACTGTTAAGTTTAAGTTACATGAAATCTGGATATACCAACAAACTACATTACATTACATTGCATTTAGCTGACGCTTTTATCCAAAGCGACTTACAATAAGTACATTTGACCAGGAAGACACAACCTTGAAGAAAACAGAATCATATAAGTACATCAGGTTTCATAGAGCCAAACATTTCAAGTGCTACTCAACTGGCTTTAGATAAGCCAGTCCTTTATTAGTATATAAGTGCTTCGTTAATAGTTCTATCGCTCGAAGTGGAGTCGAAAGAGATGTGCAGTATACTAGTGCAAAGTACTCGGAATAATAAAATATAAGATGTGCAGTAGTGTAATGGAAGTGGATGAGAGGTAGCTTGTGTACAAATGTGCACAATGGCCCATGTTAATTAATAAAAAACCCAAATGCCCCAAAAGATATATACAATACCATATTTGTAGCGTTTTTTTTTGTACTGCTGTTCCGAGTGATGAGTTGTTTTTACATTTATTTTTAGTTTATTAGATCAAGAGTTAAATGAGGATCGAAGCCCTAATCGAGCCGAACTCTCTTCAGAAAACAAGCATGTTAAAGGTCACCTATCATGCTATTTTTAGGCAATAGCACAGGTCTCAGATATATAAAAATATATAAAAAACATCTCTATGAAGTGTTTTGCTCAAAATACCAAACAGATCATTCTAGCCATGCCTCATATCCCTCTATTTCACTTCCTGTTTCTAAAGTGCTGATTTGGGGTATGAAGCTTTAAAAAAATGGATACAAAATAAAAGGGGAGGGTCTGAGCTGATGCGGGACCCGGCAGCTACTGTCTAAACTAAATGCTGCCGTGATGAAACGCCATATCATGGATTATCAAGGATTCTCTCTGAAACAGTTTGGAGCTCAAAGGCTTTCTCTCTTGCCGGTTATACCACAAGGTGAGTTCCTTTTTACTTCCTGCTTCTTCACACACATGCTCTCCAGTACAGGTTAGCTCTGAGTGTTAGCGATGCTAATGTAAACACCGACCATATTACGTCCAAAACAGTCGGGCATTGTTTTTGATAGCAACGTTTCTGATAGGGCCGTGGGTCCACATTTCAGATATTACGTCATATCGGACGCAAATCTGGATCAGCTCCGTTGTTCCCCGTTTTTAGAGATTTGGGTACGGAGGAAAAGAGAGAGGGTTTTATTTCTGACGCTGCGTGAGTTCCCTGACACACCGGGGACACATGTTGATGTATAAAAGACATCAACAAGTGCATTTTGCATGATAGGTCCCCTTTAAAGTTATTTTCTTTCCGTCTTGTAGAAAAGAGCCTAAATACAGACCTTTTTTACAAATTAGAATCATGACGTCGATGATTCTTTTTATCCATAGAAAATAAAGAATAAACACTTAATCCTCTCACTTGACGCACTCAAACAGAAATGAGATGTCAGGGAAATTAGAAGCTTGTAATTAATGTCAGCAGAGATTTAATTGTGTTGTTTTTTATTCAATAATTGAAGTGTTTTTGTGTTGCAGTGCTGCCCCTGGCCTGAGGTTTCGTACGTCAGTAACTCTCCGTCTCCGGGATTCAACACCTCGCACAACAGCTTCCCCGTCGCTGAAGGGTACGGGGGATTAAGATTTCTAAAGATAGTAATAATAATAATAAAGCTTTATTTAGCACTTTTCATACAAGACATGCAGCTCAAAGTGCTTTACAAAATGACACATCACATGTTAAAAACAAACAAGAAATTCCCCTCAGATTATTTGTTAAGAATAGTTTGTATAATAATGGTTCTATCCGACTATCTATCCATCTATCTATCCATCTATCCATCTATCTATCTATACATCTATCTATCTATCTATCTATATATCTATATATCTATCCATCCATCTATCTGCCTATCTATCCATCTATCCATCTATCTATCCATCTATCTATCTGCCTATCTATCCATCTATCCATCTATCTATCCATCTATACATCTATATATCTATACATCTATCTATCCATCTATCTATATATCTATCTATCCATCTATATATCTATACATCTATCTATCCATCTATCTATATATCTATCTATCCATCTATCCATCTATCTATCCATCTATCTATATATCTATCTATCCATCTATATATCTATATATCTATACATCTATATATCTATACATCTATCTATCCATCTATCTGCCTATCTATCCATCTATCTATATATCTATCTATCTGCCTATCTATCCATCTATCCATCTATCCATCTATCTATCTATACATCTATCTATATATCTATCTATCCATCTATATATCTATACATCTATATATCTATACATCTATCTATCCATCTATCTATATATCTATCTATCCATCTATCTATCTATCTATCCATCTATCCATCTATCCATCTATCTATATATCTATACATCTATCTGCCTATCTATCTGCCTATCTATCCATCTATCCATCTATCCATCTATCCATCTATCTATCTATACATCTATCCATCTATCCATCTATCCATCTATCCATCTATCCATCTATCTATCTATACATCTATCCATCTATCTATCTATCTATCTATCTATCTATCTATCTATACATCTATACATCTATGCATCCATACCTCCTTGTCGTAACTTAAATCAGTTTTTCTGACATTTTCCAGGTTTATAACATGGTCTTTTTTGCCCTTTATATCAGAAATGGTTCCCCGACCCACCTGCCCGAGCCGGTCGTACAGGTCGCTGATGTAAGTGCACCGCCCTCTACACTCGAGGTATATATGAATCCTTTATTTAACCAGGTAAAAGTCTCATTGAGATTAAAGGTCCCCTATTCTACTGTTTTTCATCAATATATCACAGGTCTCAGATATATCCAGAACCTGTCTCTGATTGGCTGAAACACCAAACAGATCAGTGCAGAATTACCCCTAATCCCCTCTGTTTCAGCCCTGTTTCCAAAGTGCTGATTCTCTGTCTGTTACTTTAGATGAAAATAAGGAGCCCCTCCCCACTCCCCTCTGAGAGACATTTGGGGGGGGGTTACCTTGGTTGCTGATTGGCTAATGGTTACACAAGACAAAACATCGACAGTTTTTTATAGAAATGGATCAGGACAAAAAGAGAGAGAATCTTTGTTCCTGAAACTTTCAGAGTCTCTTTCCACAGAGGGGACACATGTTGATGTAGAAGAGACATGAAGAAGAGGGGACACATGTTGATGTAGAAGAGACATGAAGAAGAGGGGACACATGTTGATGTAGAAGAGACATGAAGAAGAGGGGACACATGTTGATGTAGAAGAGACATGAAGAAGAGGGGACACATGTTGATGTAGCAGAGACACGAAGAAGAGGGGACACATGTTGATGTAGAAGAGACATGGAGAAGAGGGGACACATGTTGATGTAGAAGAGACATGAGGAAGAGGGGACACATGTTGATGTAGAAGAGACATGAAGAAGAGGGGACACATGTTGATGTAGAAGAGACACGGAGAAGAGGGGACACATGTTGATGTAGAAGAGACACGGAGAAGAGGGCAGCATGAACAAAGTTACAACAAATGAACTCAAAACAATCCAGGCAGACGAATGCAGCTGTAAAACACAAATAAAACGGCACGATAACAAGTCAATATGCAAATAAAAGAAACTGTTATCAAACATTAAAAACTGGCACAATTTAAAACGACTTCGATTATGGGATATAAGAGCAATCACATCGACCAATGGTGTCGTGTTCCCTGTCCTTTAAGATGGGCTTGAATTCCCCCATAGAGATCAGATCTGAGAGTTTCAGCTCCTTCTGTAGGTGGTGGTGAATAAAACCATTTGTTGATGTTAAATCAAAAAGGTCAACTTGCTTTGAAAGATTTGTTTGTCCCGAGTCAATTTTTGAAGAATCCTTTACACTTTGAGGTCATAAAAGGCCCAAATCCAAATATTAACAAAATTAATCAATAGCGGGTGAAACAAAATTACAAGATGTCTTTATTTATATATATATATTTATTATTATTAATAATAATAATTTAAAAATATTGTATTTGCTAGTTTCCCTGTTCGGAAAGTGGCAATGTACTGAGAGGGACCCGTCAGCTCCGGACAGTGCAAAATGCGTATGTGAAGCGCTTCGTCATGAACGCAAGAAATCATACCCTCGTGGGGGCGCGCTCACGTGATTGGCTTATAATTGAGGAGACATCTGATTGGCTATAGATAGAAAAGATTACAAGTACGAATCGGCTGACCGTCAGGGGAGTCTCCAAAAACCCACACACGAATGCACAGCGAGGTGTGCACAGAAAGCGGGTTGTGTTTTCAGGTGCAGAGGTTTTAAACGGAAAACAAATATGTGAGGATCAAAAATACATATGTAAAACTTTTTTCTGTATTTGGATTTTATTTACATGAATATGAAACGAAACACATTTGTGTGTGCATTGAAAAACACAAGTGTGGATCCTTCTGTGTGCATGTGTGTATTATGAGACTGTTCTGAGCCCATAATATTGTGGATTCAGGTTCCGCTGGTAAAGGCAAACGGTTTTTGAACACACACACACACACACACACACACACACACACACACACACACACACACACACACACACACACACACACAGCTATGCTAACGTACCATTTGGCTGCCTACGGTATTTTGTGAAACATAATTTGATGTATGGTAAATGGAAATAGAAAGCCAAATGCAGACTCTTTGATGGAGGTTTAATAACTCACTCAGTTCCCACTTGTTGGTTTGAATCGCATAAGAGGCAGAGATGACTTTACTCAAGTAGAAGTACAGATACTCGTGTTTAAAAATACTCAGGTAGAAGTACTGACTAAACTTCTTTACTCAAGTCAAAGTAAAGAGGCTTTGAAGTGTACTTCAGTAAAAAGTACCCATAACTAGCAGCTGTTTTAAAGAGTACCTGACCTCCCTTTATATTAATAGAACAATAATGTCATTGTTAGCTAATGAATGTTTCCATGCTGAACAACGGCAACATGACAACGTTTCCATTGGTCCCTCTTCTTTAGAGAAGACCAGGAAATGATGGATACACGGATCGTGTTCAAATCAATAGGCACGCAATGACTCTAAATAATAATGATCACGCCACCAAACACACATTCAGACTAAAGGAACCAGCTGTTTGGAAAATGAGAGAAGTAGAAAGTACAAGTATTTGAGTTCAACATGTAAGAAGTAGAAAGTACAGGTATTTGAGTTCAACATGTGAGAAGTAGAAAGTACAGGTATTTGCGTTCAACATGTGAGAAGTAGAAAGTACAGGTATTTGAGTTCAACATGTAAGAAGTAGAAAGTACAGGTATTTGTGTTCAACATGTAAGAAGTAGAAAGTACAGGTATTTGAGTTCAACATGTAGGAAGTAGAAAGTACAGGTATTTGAGTTCAACATGTAAGAAGTAGAAAGTACAGGTATTTGAGTTCAACATGTAAGAAGTAGAAAGTACAGGTATTTGAGTTCAACATGTAAGAAGTAGAAAGTACAGGTATTTGAGTTCAACATGTAAGAAGTAGAAAGTACAGGTATTTGTGTTCAACATGTAAGAAGTAGAAAGTACAGGTATTTGAGTTCAACATGTAAGAAGTAGAAAGTACAGGTATTTGAGTTCAACATGTAAGAAGTAGAAAGTACAGGTATTTGTGTTCAACATGTAAGAAGTAGAAAGTACAGGTATTTGAGTTCAACATGTAAGAAGTAGAAAGTACAGGTATTGAGTTCAACATGTAAGAAGTAGAAAGTACAGGTATTTGAGTTCAACATGTAAGAAGTAGAAAGTACAGGTATTTGAGTTCAACATGTAAGAAGTAGAAAGTACAGGTATTTGTGTTCAACATGTAAGAAGTAGAAAAGTACAGGTATTTGTGTTCAACATGTAAGAAGTAGAAAGTACAGGTATTTGTGTTCAACATGTAAGAAGTAGAAAGTACAGGTATTTGAGTTCAACATATAAGAAGTAGAAAGTACAGGTATTTGAGTTCAACATGTAAGAAGTAGAAAGTACAGGTATTTGTGTTCAACATGTAAGAAGTAGAAAGTACAGGTATTTGAGTTCAACATGTAAGAAGTAGAAAGTACAGGTATTTGTGTTCAACATGTAAGAAGTAGAAAGTACAGGTATTTGAGTTCAACATATAAGAAGTAGAAAGTACAGGTATTTGAGTTCAACATGTAAGAAGTAGAAAGTACAGGTATTTGAGTTCAACATGTAAAAGTAGAAAGTACAGGTATTTGTGTTCAACATGTAAGAAGTAGAAAGTACAGGTATTTGAGTTCAACATGTAAGAAGTAGAAAGTACAGGTATTTGAGTTCAACATGTAAGAAGTAGAAAGTACAGGTATTTGAGTTCAACATGTAAGAAGTAGAAAGTACAGGTATTTGAGTTCAACATGTAAGAAGTAGAAAGTACAGGTATTTGAGTTCAACATGTGAGAAGTAGAAAGTACAGGTATTTGAGTTCAACATGTAAGAAGTAGAAAGTACAGGTATTTGAGTTCAACATGTAAGAAGTAGAAAGTACAGGTATTTGAGTTCAACATGTGAGAAGTAGAAAGTACAGGTGTTTGTGTTCAACATGTAAGAAGTAGAAAGTACAGGTATTTGAGTTCAACATGTAAGAAGTAGAAAGTACAGGTATTTGAGTTCAACATGTAAGAAGTAGAAAGTACAGGTGTTTGTGTTCAACATGTAAGAAGTAGAAAGTACAGGTATTTGGGTTCAACATGTAAGAAGTAGAAAGTACAGGTATTTGGGTTCAACATGTAAGAAGTAGAAAGTACAGGTATTTGTGTTCAACATGTAAGAAGTCAAAGTAAAAAGTCGTCAGAAAAATAAGTAGTGGAGTAAAGTACTGATGCCAGAAACATGTACTTAAGTACAGTAACAAAGTATTTGTACTGCACTACTTCCCACCTCTGACAAGTGGTAGGGTGTAGGGTTCGGTATGGAATTAGGCCCGAGGTAGCCTCAATTTTCTTCTCTCTTAAATGTTTTAAGCCAGTAATTCCACGTGACTTCTACACGCTTGTTTGCACTATTTTATCTGTTTTATGTCCTATATATATATTCATATATATATATTCATGTTGCTCTGTTGGAGGAGCCTGTGACTTCAGTTTTTTCCATTTCTTCACTGTAGCTAATGTGCACATGACAATAAAAGCCTTGAATGTTGAAGTTGTTCAGGTTTTAATTCCACTTTTTATCCTCAGTTGTTTCCTCCCCCGCAGAATCTGTTACCCACGGCAACGCCACAGGACGCTCAACAATGGCTTCTAAGAAACCGCTTCTCTCCTTTCTGTCGGCTCTTCACCAACTTCTCAGGTAAAACTGCTCTGAAATACACACCTGGTGCATTAGCTGCTCAGAAACTTAAACAAGAAGATGTCCTGACGTAAAACTGTTTTTTAAAAAAAAAGGGTATAAGGACACGATTTTCACAAGTTGTACAGGATGAAACTTTTCAATCATAACTGGGTGTTTACGCTATATTTATTTATTTGGTTTGTTTTATCTTTTCTGGATTACCATTTACCTTTTATGTATGTATTTGTTTTTTTATTTATCTGTTTATTTATCTGTTGTTTTATGTTTTTGTTTGTTCTTTAAGTAAAAAATTAAAATACACAACTATATATATATAATTTAGTTTTTGGGAGAAGGGGTGGGATTACATAAATGTAATTAAGGAAATCATTTTTATATATATAATTTAGAGTGAGTAGTATTTTTGCTTATCAATTTGACACGGCTTAACTTTGTCATTATTATTATTATTTTGTTTGTATTGTTTTACACATTTAAATCAAATCAAATTTAATAAGAAGAAAATGTATAAAAGTATACAGAAATAATACAGAAAGTAGGAACATCAGGAGTTCCCCATTTTACTCTGCACTTGGATTAGGACTACTCGATGTTCTGTGTTGTTTCTGTTCTGATTTTATGTAAAATTAGGAAAAGCGCTATAAAAATCCCATTTAATATTATTACTCTAAAAAATACATAATATACAATTTACGAGTATTTAAAGGGAATGAGCTGTGCCGAAGTTTGCAAAAATACACAGAGGACATGCAACCTTCACAGTGGTGGGATTGGTATTATGGGATGGTTCAAACGTTTTCCATGAAACGGAGATAAGGAATGAAGATTGTGTTCACGTGTGGTTATCTGAGTGTTTTCTGTTTATTATGAAGTGTTTACATTGTGTTTGTTTTTACTTCCTGTCTCTGCGTTTTCTTCACCTGCTACCCTTGAGTTTAGCATCCCCAAGTTTAGACCTATCCTTGTGATTAGTTCTGTATTAAAATACTTTGTTAGTATTTGTCACATCCTTGTTTGTCGGGAGAATTCTGCTTTATTGTGCCCCAGGATTTAAACGTTAAATAAAGCTTTTTTTTCATGTTAGCTGTTTGTGCACTCTTTCCATATTACATTACATGTTAGACGCTTTTATCCAAAGCGACTTACATACTCAATACTGTCTCAGGGACACAACGACATGCTGACTGCAGTGGGGTTTGAACCGGTTTGAACCTGTGCCCCCCTGATCTGAACACCAACGCACTAGTGCACTGCGCCACACGCCTCCCTTATCCTCCCTCCATATCGTGTTTAGAGGAAGTGTTTTCTTTTCCTAATGGAGTCTCTTGTTTCTTTACCAGGAGCCGACCTGCTGAAGCTGACCAGAGAGGATGTGATCCAGATCTGTGGACCGGCTGATGGGATCCGACTCTTCAACGCTCTGAAGGGACGGTGAGTCTCCTTCATATCCTTCAATATGTACGGGTTGTGTCTGGATCAAGAGTCGTGCCTGTGGTCCTGCCGCACGCCCATCTTACTACTTTTCTTTTTGGGCGGCATCTGGAAGATTGTTGACTTCCAACCGGAAAAAAAAATCCAGAAAATCACATGGTCTGATTTTTAAAGAATTTATTTGCAAATTATGGTGGAAAATAAGTATTTGGTCAATAACAAAAGTTCATCTCAATACTTTGTTATATACCCTTTGTTGGCAATGACAAACGTTTTCTGTAAGTCTTCACAAGGTTTTCACACACTGTTGCTGGTATGTTGGCCCATTCCTCCATGCAGATCTCCTCTAGAGCAGTGATGTTTTGGGGCTGTTGCTGGGCAACACGGTCTTTCAACTCCCTCCAAAGATTTTCTATGGGGTTGAGATCTGGAGACTGGCTAGGCCACTCCAGGACCTTGAAATGCTTCTTACGAAGCCACTCCTTCGTTGCCCGGGCGGTGTGTTTGGGATCATTGTCATGCTGAAAGACCCAGCCACGTTTCATCTTCAATGCCCTTGCTGATGGAAGGAGGTTGTCACTCAAAATCTCACGATACATGGCCCCATTCATTCTTTCCTTTACACGGATCAGTCGTCCTGGTCCCTTTGCAGAAACACAGCCCCAAAGCATGATGTTTCCACCCCCATGTTTCACAGTAGGTGTTCTTTGGATGCAACTCAGCATTCTTTCTCCTCCAAACACGTCTAGTTGAGTTTTTACCAAAAAGTTCTATTTTGGTTTCATCTGACCATATGACATTCTCCCAATCCTCTTCTGGATCATCTAAATCAGGGGTGGCCAACCAGTCAGAGGTTAAGAGCCACATTTTTCTATGTTATTGCAAAGAGCCACATCAAACACACAGTCACTGATACCGCTTGTTTCAGTTTTTTGTTTTCTGGAGACAAGATTTCAACCACGTCACTGATGCATTTTTGTGGCATTGGGATATATATTTTTTTAATCCTCTGGAGCAGAGAGAGGAGCTGTGGATTATTGTTATTGATTAATGCATCAGTGTTTCCTAGGGTCAAAAACACTAAACCCACAACTTAAGATGAAAGCGTTTAGTTTATTTAATAAAAGAGCACATGTTCAATGTGAAAAGTGACAGTAGTTATAGATTATTTGCAATTTGGTGGTATATATATATATATATATATATATATATATATATATATATATTTTATTATATATATAACACCTTGAATTCCAGGGGGGGGGCGCGGGGCTCCGTTGGCGGGGCGCGGGGCTCCGTTGGCGGGCAGCGCCCCTCTAAGACAATGGTAGGGGAAACACGGGATAGTGTTTAATCAACGATAGGTTTCCCCCCCCCTCAAAGGTGATTGGTTCACTGCATCGCAGGTATTATTGTGATTGGCTCTTGGGCCACATCAAAATTAGACGCGCTGTCATCCTCTCATACTGACACCTGACACCACACATACACACGTAGGGAGAGCCGGGACGAAAGTAACACGGGACGAAAGTAACGGAGCTATTTTATCCGAGCCCGAACAACTTTGACCGGCCAAATTACGTCAGAATTATCAGCATTCAATACTTAACAGACCTACTAAATATCAGGTTTAACTGTCAGGAGTAGTGTTGTCACGATACCAACATTTTGGTTTCGATACCAAGTCAAGAATTGCGATTCCGATTATTTTTCTTAAAAAAAGGGAAACAGTCTTAAATGTAATTATTGTGCTTTATTTCACACCAGAACCATAACCATAACACAAACTTTTAAACAATGAGAACAATAAATAAAATAAATGACAAGAATTCGTATTAAATAAAATTAATACATTTCTTACAGACGGGCCTCGTGGTGTCCGTAGGCTTGCCCTCACTGTCAGAGATATCGCTAACATACATCGCTTCTGGCGTCTTTTTTGTCAACAAGCCGAGGCGCAGCGGCAGTTGTACTCCCACTTGCAGCCATGCTTCTGGTTTTCTCACATGCTCTGGCAGCTAGCGCGTGCACGAGAGAGGGGAGGGACTTAGAGCGTGCTTGAGAGGGGAGGGACTTAGAGCGTGCTTGAGAGGGGCGGGACTGCAGGCACGGCTGCAGTGCAGGGAGTGGAAGCAGAGCGCTGAACACACACGGCTCTTATTAAAACGGCGCTTTCTCACCGGAGTACTTTCCCCCGTCATTCTTAAAGTACCGATACTAATGAAACGGAGGGATCGTAACGTTTTTAACGGCAGGGTATCACGGTATACCTTTCAAGTATCGGTACACCATGCAACACTAGTCAGGAGTCAGTGTCTCTCCCCCAAACTCACACATATAAAATTCGATATGAACTGAAGAGCCGCATGAAACTAGGCAAAGAGCCGCATGCGGCTCGAGAGCCGCGGGTTGGCCACCCCTGATCTAAATGCTCTCTAGCAAACTTCAGACGGGCCTGGACATGTACTGGCTTAAGCAGGGGGACACGTCTGGCACTGCAGGATTTGAGTCCCTGGCGGCGTAGTGTGTTACTGATGGTAGCCTTTGTTACTTTGGTCCCAGCTCTCTGCAGGTCATTGACTAGGTCCCCCCGTGTGGTTCTGGGATTTTTGCTCACCCTTCTTGTGATCATTTTGACCCCACGGGGTGAGATCTTGCGTGGAGCCCCAGATCGAGGGAGATTATCAGTGGTCTTGTATGTCTTCCATTTTCTAATAATTGCTCCCATAGTGGATTTCTTCACACCAAGCTGCTTACCTATTGCAGATTCAGTCTTCCCAGCCTGGTGCAGGTCTACAATTTTGTTTCTGGTGTCCTTTGACAGCTCTTTGGTCTTGGCCATAGTGGAGTTTGGAGTGTGACTGTTTGAGGTTGTGGACAGGTGTCTTTTATACTGATAACAAGTTCAAACAGGTGCCATTAATACAGTTAACAAGTGGAGGACAGAGGAGGCTCTTAAAGAAGAAGTTACAGGTCTGTGAGAGCCAGAAATCTTGTTTGTTTGTAGGTGACCAAATACTTATTTTACCGAGGAATTTACCAATTAATTCATTAAAAATCCTACAATGTGATTTCCTGGATTCTTTCCCCTCATTCTGTCTCTCATAGTTGAAGTGTACCAGGATGAAAATTACAGGCCTCTCATCTTTTTAAGTGGGAGAACTTGCACAATTGGTGGCTGACAAAATACTTTTTTGCCCCACTGTGTATATATATATATATATACACATTTTAGATTGTCTATCTTGTAATTTAAAAAAAAAATCTCTACACACAACATCGTTTGCACCTCTGTTAGATCTGGGAGAGGGATCCTCCTCGAGGTTTAAAATATTCACTCCCCGTTAATCGTGGAGTTTCTTTGGGCTATTTTTCCTGCAAGGGTCTAAGGACAGAGGGTGTAAAGCCCCTGGAGACTAATGTGTAATTTGTGATATTGGGCTAAATAAATAAACCTTGATTGATTAATTGTTTCCTCTCCGTCTGCAGGGTGGTGCGCCCCAGGCTGACGGTGTACGTCTGTCAGGAGTCTCAGCAGGCCAGAGAGCAGCAGCCCAAACATGAGAACGGAGACGCTGCTGCTAACACTTTCTTTGGTCAGTGGTCTTAAAACATTACATTTAGACGAGGCTTTATCCAGAGACACTTAAAATAATCCACCATGAAGATACAAACTCAGAACAGCAAAAACCTGCATGTACATTAGCTTCAAATAAGCCAACCTAAGATTATCTACTTTTAAGTTATATATTGTATTTAGAATGGACTGATGTTCATGCATGTTATTGGAGAAACATGTATAGATTAAACTCTGAGTTCTTGACAGGATGAATGAGCTAGGAGACACACTACAAAATCCCAGCATCGCTTTGAGATAAAAGAGTAGATACTTTAGCTTCAAATAAGCCAAACCCTCCTAAGTTTATCTACTTTTAAGTTGTATATATTGTATTGTTGTTAGCTTTAATGGCCAAAGGTTCAATGTGGGGGTTTTTAGGAGAGGATTCACTCTAGTATTTAAGGAAGTGTTGACAAAATGACTAACGAAAGGAAAGAATATCAGGAGCAATACACTCGACTGATGTTCATGGTTCATGCATGTGATGCAAAAAGTATAAATAAATCTCTGAGTTCATGACAAGATGCATGAGATTTGATCAGCTAGGAGACACATTACAAAATTAAAAGATAACATTTGACTATTGTCATTGCTCACAACAAAATGCAGTTTGTATCCAACCAGAGAGTGCAAGGAGTAGATGAGGTTACAGTATATGTACAGACACTAGTTAACATATTATTACTAATTTGCCAAATCTAGGAAGACGCAGAGCCTGGTGGGATCACAGCGTTTTTTGTACCCCTTGACCTAATACGGATTTAACTAAAAAGATTGAACGTGTGTATGTCGGTTATTATGCTCCAAATATCTGGAACAAACTCCCAGAAACCTGCAGGTCCGCTGCAACGCTGACTACTTTCAGATCCAGGCTGAAGACTTTTCTTTTTGCCGCTGCTTTTAATTGATGCATTACAATTGTGCACATGGTTTAGGTGTCCGGGACCCTAAGAAGTGTTAAAAATACGTAGGAGTAGGGGACCCTATTGAAGTGTTAATAATAGAAGTCAGGACTCTATCAAAGTGTTAATGATAGAAGTCTGGACTCTATCGAAGTGTTAATAATAGGAGTCTGGACTCTATCAAAGTGTTAATGATAGAAGTCTGGACTCTATCAAAGTGTTAATGATAGAAGTCTGGACTCTATCAAAGTGTTAATGATAGAAGTCTGGACTCTATCAAAGTGTTAATAATAGAAGTCTGGACTCTATCAAAGTGTTAATGATAGAAGTCTGGACTCTATCGAAGTGTTAATAATAGAAGTCTGGACTCTATCAAAGTGTTAATGATAGAAGTCTGGACTCTATCAAAGTGTTAATGATAGAAGTCTGGACTCTATCAAAGTGTTAATGATAGAAGTCTGGACTCTATCAAAGTGTTAATGATAGAAGTCTGGACTCTATCAAAGTGTTAATGATAGAAGTCAGGACTCTATCAAAGTGTTAATGATAGAAGTCTGGACTCTATCGAAGTGTTAATAATAGAAGTCGGGACTCTATCAAAGTGTTAATAATAGAAGTCGGGGACCCTATTGAAGTGTGAATAATAGAAGTCAGGACTCTATCAAAGTGTTAATAATAGAAGTCAGGACTCTATCAAAGTGTTAATAATAGAAGTCTGGACTCTATCAAAGTGTTAATAATAGAAGTCGGGACTCTATCAAAGTGTTAATAATAGGAGTCAGGACTCTATCAAAGTGTTAACAATAGGAGTCAGGACTCTATCTAAGTGTTAATAATAGGAGTCGGGACTCTATCGAAGTGTTAATGATAGAAGTCAGGACTCTATCAAAGTGTTAATAATAGGAGTCTGGACTCTATCAAAGTGTTAATAATAGAAGTCGGGACTCTATCAAAGTGTTAATAATAGAAGTCTGGACTCTATCAAAGTGTTAATGATAGAAGTCTGGACTCTATCAAAGTGTTAATAATAGAAGTCAGGACTCTATCAAAGTGTTAATAGTAGAAGTCGGGACTCTATCAAAGTGTTAATAATAGGAGTCGGGACTCTATCGAAGTGTTAATGATAGAAGTCTGGACTCTATCAAAGTGTTAATAATAGAAGTCAGGACTCTATCAAAGTGTTAATAATAGAAGTCTGGACTCTATCAAAGTGTTAATAATAGAAGTCTGGACTCTATCAAAGTGTTAATAATAGAAGTCTGGACTCTATCAAAGTGTTAATGATAGAAGTCGGGACTCTATCAAAGTGTTAATAATAGAAGTCAGGACTCTATCAAAGTGTTAATAATAGAAGTCTGGACTCTATCAAAGTGTTAATAATAGAAGTCTGGACTCTATCAAAGTGTTAATAATAGAAGTCGGGACTCTATCAAAGTGTTAATAATAGAAGTCTGGACTCTATCAAAGTGTTAATGATAGAAGTCTGGACTCTATCAAAGTGTTAATAATAGAAGTCAGGACTCTATCAAAGTGTTAATAGTAGAAGTCGGGACTCTATCAAAGTGTTAATAATAGGAGTCGGGACTCTATCGAAGTGTTAATGATAGAAGTCAGGACTCTATCAAAGTGTTAATGATAGAAGTCAGGACTCTATCAAAGTGTTAACAATAGGAGTCAGGACTCTATCAAAGTGTTAACAATAGGAGTCAGGACTCTATCAAAGTGTTAACAATAGAAGTCAGGACTCTATCAAAGTGTTAACAATAGGAGTCAGGACTCTATCAAAGTGTTAACAATAGAAGTCAGGACTCTATCAAAGTGTTAACAATAGAAGTCTGGACTCTATCAAAAGTGTTAATGATAGAAGTCTGGACTCTATCAAAGTGTTAATGATAGAAGTCTGGACTCTATCAAAGTGTTAATGATAGAAGTCTGGACTCTATCAAAGTGTTAATGATAGAAGTCAGGACTCTATCAAAGTGTTAATGATAGAAGTCTGGACTTTATCGAAGTGTTAATAATAGAAGTCTGGACTCTATCAAAGTGTTAACAATAGGAGTCAGGACTCTATCAAAGTGTTAACAATAGAAGTCTGGACTCTATCAAAGTGTTAATGATAGAAGTCTGGACTCTATCAAAGTGTTAATGATAGAAGTCAGGACTCTATCAAAGTGTTAATGATAGAAGTCAGGACTCTATCAAAGTGTTAATGATAGAAGTCAGGACTCTATCAAAGTGTTAATGATAGAAGTCTGGACTCTATCGAAGTGTTAATAATAGAAGTCTGGACTCTATCAAAGTGTTAATGATAGAAGTCTGGACTCTATCAAAGTGTTAATGATAGAAGTCAGGACTCTATCAAAGTGTTAATGATAGAAGTCAGGACTCTATCGAAGTGTTAATAATAGAAGTCTGGACTCTATCAAAGTGTTAATGATAGAAGTCTGGACTCTATCGAAGTGTTAATAATAGAAGTCGGGACTCTATCAAAGTGTTAATGATAGAAGTCTGGACTCTATCAAAGTGTTAATGATAGAAGTCTGGACTCTATCAAAGTGTTAATGATAGAAGTCTGGACTCTATCAAAGTGTTAATGATAGAAGTCTGGACTCTATCAAAGTGTTAATGATAGAAGTCAGGACTCTATCAAAGTGTTAATAATAGAAGTCTGGACTCTATCAAAGTGTTAATAATAGGAGTCAGGACTCTATCAAAGTGTTAATAATAGGAGTCAGGACTCTATCAAAGTGTTAATAATAGGAGTCAGGACTCTATCAAAGTGTTAATAATAGGAGTCAGGACTCTATCAAAGTGTTAACAATAGGAGTCAGGACTCTATCAAAGTGTTAATGATAGGAGTCAGGACTCTATCAAAGTGTTAACAATAGGAGTCAGGACTCTATCAAAGTGTTAACAATAGGAGTCAGGACTCTATCAAAGTGTTAATAATAGAAGTCTGGACTCTATCAAAGTGTTAATAATAGGAGTCAGGACTCTATCAAAGTGTTAACAATAGGAGTCAGGACTCTATCAAAGTGTTAATGATAGGAGTCAGGACTCTATCAAAGTGTTAATGATAGGAGTCAGGACTCTATCAAAGTGTTAACAATAGGAGTCAGGACTCTATCAAAGTGTTAACAATAGGAGTCAGGACTCTATCAAAGTGTTAATAATAGGAGTCGGGGACCCTATCGAAAAACAGAAAACCGAAGAATAGGGCAAGAAATTAGTGCAAAAAGCAAAGGATCATATCTTAAACTGCACTGTAACTTTTATTCATGTATTTTTTCTTTTAATGTTTATTTTATTAGCTTTTCTTTTTAATGACTGATTTTAAATGCCATTTTCTGAATGTCTTTCAATTTTGTAAAACACTTTGAATTGCCTTGTGTTGAAAGGTGCTGTATAAATACACTTGCCTTGCATATTTGAATTTTGAAGTGCAGGTTTTGTTACTCGTAGACAGAGCCAGGCCTTAAGTTGTCAGGCTTTATGCTAAGCTAAGCAGCTGTAGCTCCATATCTATTCCACACCTAACGTGCATCAACAACTAGAGATGTTACTGTGTAGAAACTCATTAAAATCCTATCTTTGTACCTTTGTGTTCCTCCTGCAGTATATCACGCTATTTACCTGGAGGAGCTCACTTCCTCGGAGCTGACGGAGAAGATCGCTCAGCTCTTCAACATCTCGCCACGACAAATCAATCAGATCTTCAAACAGGGACCCACCGGCATCCACGTGCTGGTCAGCGACGAGGTAACTAACACCCCCTGTGGATTTACACAACAACAACAACAACAGAATATTCTCCAATTTTAAGGAAGAACAATTTGCATTATTTTAAATGCAAAATTGGCTGAGAAAGCAAATATCTTTATTTAATTTTAACCGTTGGCTCTCCATAACCCCAGTCTATTGTAGATTATCAGGGGGTTTGGTTGAAGATTTTTGTTTGAGACTTTGATACAACTTTAATAAGTATGTGTCTGTTGTGGACAGCAAACATTTGTTTATTGTTGAATCACCTCCTTTTACCAGTCAAAAAACAATGCTAATCTATTTAAAAACTGATCATATTTGAATATTTTCAAGTTATTTGTGCACCCTGATTGCAGCTGTGATATATTTGACCATGCATGAGATACTTTTGAGCTTTGATTTGAAAATGAATCTCGTTGATTGTCATATTTTGTGAAATTTCTCAGTTATTTTAGTTGATGATTTGATGTATTTGGAATAAAAGAAATCCCTGGTGGTGTGTTCAGGATCAGAATCTAAGTGCAGCCGAGATTTTAGAAAATTGTAGTTCTTGGATTTGGCAAAATAAGTATAATAATGTCTTTGTTGTTCCCAAATTTGGATTTTTCTTCGACACAGCAGCATGTTAAATTGCGGTATTGCACATAATGTTAAAATAAAGGAGCAAACGTAGAATATAAACATCTCAAAATAGAAAATGAAACAGAAATGAAATGTAAAATACATACATGTTGAGAGTGAAAGATACACATCTGTCAATTAAACACTATGAACGGCCAAACTACAGCTAACTCAATGTAAAAGTAGGATCAAATGTCAAAATATCTTTAAAAAAATCCTCACTGAAGTTCGGAAAACCCCTCAAAATGCCATCTTTCTACCCATTTCCTCTTTTAACAGATGATTCAGAACTTCCAGGATGAAGTCTGTTTTGTTCTGGACACCATGAAAGGTATTTGATTTCTATATTTAAAGCTTGATGAACTTTATCATTTGCAGGTTTTTATTCATAACGGCCCTTCTTTTTCCTTTTTTCCTTCCAGATGACTCGAATGACGGTTACCACATCATCCTGAAGTGAAGGCAGGAGCTCTTTAATCCCGAATTAAAGATACATCCTGTCTGCCAGCTCATTTGAGTCCTGTTGTGAACCCGAAAATGTATAATACGGGTCCTCGGCAGATAGACACTGCCGGATTCTAACCTGCATATGTTGGACAATTTTCACAATTAGCATAAGTTGTGTTAATTAGCATATCCAGACAGTAGTTCAAAAAACGACTCAGCTGATTTTGGACAGTTTTTGAGTGGCTTTGGAGGTTATGAGTATGTTGGACCAGTTTTTGACATTTTTTTGGATCATAAATGGCAGTTTTAAACAGAAAGTGGCCATATTTGTACCTCCGAAAGGACTGATTTGATGAATTTTGGGTCGTCTTTGAGTTTCTAGAAGAGTGCTATACAAGTCACATGTATTATTATTATTATCATTATAGGGGACTCATAACTGACATTTTTGATGCTACAAGGGTCAGGAATTGATTCAACATCCTCAATATACCTTAGAAACCACAACACAATTGTCCAAATCAACCAAGCCATTATTTTTCAGCTATTGTCTGCAACTTATCCTAATTGTGCAAATTGTCCAACATATGCAGGTTAGCATCCGGCAGTTTCTACGTGCTGCGGACCCGTACTGTACATGTCTAACATAGAACTTTGTTGTGCTCGGCAAGTGCTGGCAAGCAGAAGAATAAGTGGAGGACGCCTCGAGAGAAAACATCTGAAGCCCCGCCCTCTCCTCACTTGACCTTACTGTCTGACTCCTGGGGTAGTGACTGTGCAGTGATCTCCTCCTCACACTTTCTCCCTTTTTAGCGCTCGCTTTTCTCCCTTTCTTCTCGCTTCTTGTCATGAACGAGGTTAGCGGCACTACAGCTGCTGAAATCAACGTTAGCCGAGCATCTGGCGTGCCAAAACTGTGCTTCAAACAACAACCAAAATATGGAAAAAAGCAGCAAAAAAAACTCTGTTATAGCTGACTTCTGATGCCAGTCTGCAGGACACATGGTCACACCATCACATAAAGGACTTTTAAGGGAAGCTGATGCTAACAAAGTATTTTCTTGGTTTGAACTGTTGCTGTGGAGCGGGGAAATACTCTTCCCAGACTCCTAAACACTCATAGGTCATTGTAATTCGAGTGGAGCGCCCACAGGATCTCCTGGTTGCTACTTATGAACTCTGAATGATGAGGAAACACCGTCTGTGTTAGTGATCACCTGCATGTGTTACTATGGAGTGGTGCAGAGATGTCTGTTGGACCCTGAAGGCAGCATCTCCCTGGTTCAGTGGAATTTTGGATTATTGCAGTAAATAATCTCTGTGTCAAACAAACGTTTATGATACTAACACGTTTTGTTCAGCAGGATAATCTCCACATATTAACACCACTTAATGATTTCTAGGGATGCTCCGATCGGATCGGGTGGGTCGGGGCTATGGGGGATCTTCCATTTAAAGTGATGTTTAAAACTCAGTTAATGGGGCTCATTTTTATATTGCTTCAGTTTATAATCGTAACGGATCGAAAAGTTCAGATACATTTTTCAATACATGATGC